>NW_009918055.1:0-80595 GCF_000696875.1 Nestor notabilis | reverse complement strand
TAAAACATGACAGCAGCGTAGGTAATAAGCCACGCTCTTTCAGCAGCTATTAATTTGTTTTGGTGAATGCCGTGAGCATTCATCACTGTTGTTTCTGTCAATATGGTCTTTTTAGAATAAAATCCCAGGGGAATTTTGCAAAGATTAAAATGGTAAGTGTAGTGTATGTAAAATAAGTGGTAGAGCGAAACCAGTTGGATAGCTGAGAGTGCAGAGGAGCAATAAATACTTTTCTACAGTTTGTTGTTGAATAAATCACATTTCTAAGACTACTTTAGCAAGCTTTGCTGCTTTTTGTATATAATATAGTGCTGCCTGTTTGTAGACAGTCATATAACGTTCAATGTGCAGAAACTGTAAGGTTTTTACAGGCTTAAATTTTGACATCATTATTATGTAACAGTATTTTAACACTTTATGAAGCTTGTGCATTTACTTCCTCATACAGCATAATTTTAAGAGGTCTGATTTTTTTTTTTTGTGCTGTAGATGCATAAAGAAAGTCATTGTGGATGAAAATCTAAAAAATGAAAAAATATAAAAGTAGGCAGCAGTCATATCAAGGAGATCAAGAAGAATCAACTTCAAAATGGAAACACAATCTAGGACACAAAACCCTATTATTTTCTGTCTGATACTTCTTCATTTGAAATCACTAATTATTATATTTACCACTACATTTTTATCCACTTAGTGTAAAACAGAGTCCTAGCGCAAAGGCTGCTTTTCATCACACACTTTTATTTTAATAGTGATTGATAGTTTATGATATAGCATTTCTGGGTTACAGTTTATAGCGCAATTGATCTAATTACAGTGTATTGATCTAATATTTTATCCATACTTGTACCAGTTTTGTTATGTAATTACTTGATTTCAGTTGTTTTATGGAAATACTAGTGTAAGATGATAAGATGGGGGAGTAAAGATGTTGCATAGTATTTTCCTAAATTGCATAAATTCTAATTCCTCAAGCCATTGACAAGCTGAAGTTTTTAGACTGCAATTTTCTATGTTGGCTACCTGCTTCATGGCTGCTACAATTTTACTTGGCTTGTAAAGAAATAAGACCTTGTCAATCATTCTGTCATATTGGTCCCTACTTCTTTTGTCTCCAAAGCCAATTTCATCAGTTTCAAGGATATAAAATAATTACAGATTTTGTAAAAATCATCGACTGTTTAGGGGAGAAAAATTAAGTTACTGTCTCAGCTAAGGGGGAGCAGAGTAACTATTAACTCTAACTGCCAGCCAACACGCACATGGCTATAGAGCGATCACAGCATTTGCTGTGTTTTCACAAGTCAGCATGCTAAAAGGGTAAGCAAATGACCCAGCAGAAACCTGGGATCAAGGATGTGCCTCTTGCCACTTTGATAAAAATCTACCCTGATTGGCCATGTTATTATTCTCTTACTCATGCAATTTTCATTAGTATATGTAGAAGCTGCTATGACTGCAACTAGAGCTGCACATTTTACCCAAGATGAAAAGTTTGTCTATTTATGAATCAACTCTTTGTTGGCAGGAAAAAAGCTAGTTTAGAAGATTCTGACCCTGCTCATGGTGCCTGTTAGGTGTGGTGCCAGGGCCATGATACACTAATTAGCTTTAATTGCCCTAATGGCTTTACCAGTCCCCCACCTTGCCTATGGATACATTTGAACTCAGGCCAAGGTAGCCAGTACTTACCTAAGGTTTGTTTGGATTCAGACCTCTCTTGCTGACTGGGTTTTCTGGATATCCAAGTGTATGTAGTACAGCAGTTTTGTCTCCTATCTGGCTCGAGTCTGTTTTAAAAGTAGCCTTGTGTTTTGAATGTGCCTTGGATCTGTGTTATAGGCTGTTCTCTAGCTCTGACTCCTCAGTGAATCTTGGACCTCTGTGGTAGGTGGCTTCTCTCTAGTCCTGTCTTTGGTCCTGTCTCCTGCTGTACCTGACTGAACCTCCTGGTTTACCCAATCTCCTCCACTGGTCCTGTTTTTGTTGATCCCTGCCACTTGATATGAAAACGTGGTGAATCTTTCCTCCTTTAGATGTTTACCACAAAAGCTGGAAATCTCCTGACATAACACTTTGAAAAATGTTTAAGTTAAGCATGAAGGAATACTAGAATTAAGGTTGTCTGTAGAATCCTAATTTGTCAGACTCTTGAGATTTTTAGCTATGTCTGTTGTTGTAATTTCTCCATATTGCTCAGGGTGCAGTAAAGCATATTCAGCAAATTGACAGGCACATTTTGTTGTTGTTTACTGTGTAGCTAAGGCCTTATTTCAATCACAGTACTTGATCATGGAGATACATGAAGCTCAATTTTGTGTATACTTTTCTGTGCTAATCACTGTTGTACTGCATAGGCACTAAACTAATTATATTAGATTTAGCTTGAGTGACTTTTTTTTTTTTCCCCCTTGCACAGTAACTGTCCAAATGTGCTTATCAGGCAGATGTTAAGCTAAGTATTTTTGTGGGGTTTTTTTATTACTGGAAAATAAGCTGCTTGTGTCTACTACGCAGAAAAAGCAGGATCATGGTGTCATGGTTTAAATCCAGCTGGGTTCCATGCAGCTGCTTGCTCATACACTCTCCTTTCCTCCCTGTTCTCCCTCCTCTCACAGGATAGGGAGGAGAATTGAAAGAAAGTAAAACCCACATGTTGAAATAAGAACAGTTTAATAACTAAAGTATAATATAATAATGGAAACAAAAAGGAAAGACATATAAGATTAAAAGAGAAATGGAAAAAATCCCTAAACAACAGTGATTCACACCACCGTCTCCTGCCCCACTTCATATACTGGGCATGACATGCTGTGGTATGCCCCTTTGGCTAGTTTGGGTCAGCTGTCCAGTCTCTGTTCCCTCCTGGCTTCTTGTGCCCCTTTTCACTGGCAGAACATGAGACTGAGAAATCCTTGATCAGAGTAAGCATTACTTAGCAACAACTAAACCATTGTTGTGCTATCAGCATTGTTCTCAGACTAAAGCCAAACCACAGCACTGCACCAGCTACTAGGAAGGAAATTAACTATCCCAGCTGAAAGCAAGAGACATGGACACTTTAGATAAAGTTACTGACATGCTTCAAGCTGTTGCCCTGCCTCTTTGTATATGCCTTCACAGTGCTTCCAGACTATGAATCTGTTAATTTCTCTCTTATGTAGCTATCTATCTTCTTCCTTTACATTATTCACATTTCCAACACTTGTAACAAAGAAGCCAAGGCTCTTCTAGGAGGGCTTATATTATGCAATGCATATTTATTAATTTCTGAGGTAATTCAACCTGGTTTTGACTCAGAAAAAGTGCAGTGTCTTGGTCTGTAAATATGATGTAGTGTAACACAGAGAGAGTGACTCTTCAAAGAGAAACACCAGGTGTTTGTGTCTCTGCCTGAGTTTTTTTTTTGGCTCTTACTTCTATGGGCTGCATAAATACAGATTTGCCATGTATGTCTGTAAGTTATTATATAGTTGGAAAAGGTTCTATGGAGACTTGGGCCTATATGGTTCTTCAGTAGGTTTGTTTTCTAAGCAAGGCAAAGTCTGTAGGTAGGTCTTGTACATTAAGCACTGTAGCTAGCTTTGGTCTAAGAAGTGATTACTGGTTATCTGTTTGTAAGAGGATATCAGGTGGGGAAGAAGCCTGACCAGTGGCAGCTGATATGTGAGTAACAGCAGATGCAGGGCCAGATGGTCTAAGGAACAGGAGTGTGACAACCAGCGTGAGTTTGAGGGAGTAGTGTTGTCCCTCGAGAGAAGACAGAAAGCCATTTGAGTTGCAAAATCACAGCTATGAGAGCACATCAGGTCTTAATTCAAGAGCAGCCCAGAGGCATAGGCTTGTCCAGCTTTCTTGAAGGGATTTCTGAGTGTTCCAGAGCTCTGCAATATAGTTTTTTGAAACTGAACTCCCTTTGTACCAAAATGAGAAAAGTCAGTGGCACTTGGAACCTACTGTACTTTCTGTCCCCTGTACTGCTATAAAGGGTTGTCTGACCACTTGGTTAACTCATGAAAGTTTCTGATGTGTAATTTTATTTAGCTAGGCTTGCATGTATCTACCCTAATGAGTAGGAGTTGCAGAGATGTGCCATGCTGTCCCTGGGAGCTGATCTGCTGGCTTACCTATCTGCCTTCAGATGTAATGTACCCATTACTTCTTATTAATGGCAGAATTAAACCTGGGTTTGTAGCTCTTCTTTACAGCTGTTTCTCATTGCTCTCTGAAAACTGAGAATGTCTTTTTGGCTGTGTGTACCAGATATCTTTTGACAAAAGGGGTACTATTTCTTTGAAGCTGAAGTTTCTGCAGATAAAAGTTTAGTGCAGCAATAAAGGACTCTGCAGAGTACCTGAGTGGTTCATGTCTGTTACCTTCACCTATTTTGCATATTTCTATAGCTTTTCTTTGGTTTCTGCATTTTTTATTTTTATTTTTATATGTCTATAAGTGAAGACAAAAAATTAATATGGAGAGAGGAAGATTTGAATGCATAGAAGAAATAAGGAAACTACTTAAATTCTTTGCAATGTGGCTAAAGTTACATTACATTTACACTAAGGAGCATTATGATGGGATGTTCTCAAACCAAATATATTCAAAGAAGTGTTTGGCAGATTCAGTCCTGTAAGGACTTCGGGCAGATTGAAAGATAGATCTGGTAATATTCCAGCTGGCCTACTTTTGTCTTCTAACACTAGTTCTTTTGTTTCTTTCTTTAATCAGACAAACTCAAGTATTAAACCAGACTTTTTTAAAAGAGAAAACTAACAAAACAAATCCAGAAACACAAAAGGCTGAGTGGAGACCTCAGAGCAGCCTTCCAATATCTGAAGGGGGCCTATAAGGATGTTGGGGAGAGACTCTTCATTAGGGACTGTAGTGGTAGGACAAGGGGTATTGGGTTTAAACTTAAACAGGGGAAGTTTAGATTAGATAAAAGGAAGAAGTTCTTTACTGTGAGGGTGGTGAGGCACTGGAATGGGTTGCCCAAGGAAGTTGTGAATGTTCCAACCCTGGCAGTGTTCAAGACGAGGTTGGACAGAGCCTTGGGTGACATAGTTCAGTGCGAGGTGTCCCTGCTCATGGCAGGGGGGTTGGAACTAGATGATTTTAAGGGCCTTTCCAACCCAAACCATTCTATGACTCTATTAAATATTCTGGTTGCACAAAATAGGAAACACAGAACTTCTTACTCTGTGCCTCATTCCATTCGTTTTAAATGCTAGCATGTGTATCTGAAGGTATTTGACTGTATGAGTCAAGGATTTTTTGTTTTTACTTGCTCATTTTTTACATGTGTTTTGCATATATATTAATTTTAATTTGCATTTTTAGATACAAGAATTATTCAGGGAGTTTGGCATGTACTTAATATTTGTAATAGTTTTTCTGACCTTTATCACCTTCATGTGATAATACTGCTAAACTTCAAAATAACTGAATTATCAAACCTGATAAATTGAAGGCCTACTCTGTACAAAAATTGTCATTTTATAGTTGCTTTTGTCTACCACATGTCCATCTGTATTGGAATACCAGATTTGGAGTGAAGAATACAAAACATTGCCTTTCTCCCTGCTCTTTTGACAGAACCATATCTGCAGCTTTGTGTGTTATTAAAATAGTATGTGGCTACCAGGAAAGGAAGGGTGATATGGCACCCTTGGCAGCTATGCTGGTGGACAAAAAAACAGTGCAGAAAGCCTTGCTACAGATAATAATTTCCAGTGACTTTCATACTGTGCTTTCACTATTAGCAATACTTACACAGCAGTCATTGCTGCTACAGGAACCTCCATTTACATCTACTTAGCAGGGGCAGTAGGAGTTTAATGAGGAATGTTTGTGATAGCTCAACAGTTCTGACAAAAGATATTTTGATATTAATGAGTCTCCAACTGTTAGAACTGACCTAAAGGTAGAATAAATTTAAGGATGAACTTTAATCCAAACTCCTTTGAAGTTACCTGTGTGCTTGAGCTTAGTTCATGCTATAGCCCCACCCCAATAAATGCAAGCTAATTGGGAGAGGGAACCCCTACATCTGCAACATAGACAGACAATTCATCCAGACTAACTAACAATTTGTCATCCATAGTAGGCTCTTCACACATTCTTTGCATGAAACAAAGTTTCTCAAGAGTAAGAACTGCCTCATTTTGCAATCCTGTTGTGAAAAGGGGATTGCATGGAGCTGTGGTGACCCACTTGGTACCTGGTACACCTTAGAGCAGAAAAATCAAGTCCCAGCTGCTTCTTGCTGCCTTATGCAGTACTGAAGGTATTTCTGCAATTGAGGCAGCTCCTTTCCCATCATAAGGTAGTTCCCACCAGTGTGTGATCTGATTTCACAAATGGGATGACTGTCCCAGTAAGGTCAGGTATTTAAAAAGTCTAACTTTGTTTCTGTAGAGTTAAACACATTCTGAACAGAAACCATCTTCACAAAATAATTCTTTTCATCATCCTAGGGGCTTCAGTGTACTTCTCCAGTGTTATGAAATGTAAGTATTGTGCCTGGGACTTAACTACCTTGGCAATAACAACATGGGCCACATAGTTCACCTCATTAACTGCTTCCAGAGATGATGATAAGAAGCAGAAAAATACATTCCCAATAATGAAGGGGTTCAACACGGATTGTTTACTGTAACAGCTGAATAATTTATAGAGGTAATAGCTGCACACAAGTTGTCTGTAATTTATTTCAACAAATCGGTAGGAGTGGGCGGGGAAGGAGGTACATTTGACAGAGCTATGGATTTTAGAATACTGACACTATATTTAAAATTTGGATGTTTGTACTCATGCTATTACAGTGACTTTCATTACCAGCACTTGTTTAATTTTAAGGAAATATTCCTTACTTTTCTGTTTTTTACTGAATGACAGTAAGGGCTGTAGCAGGCAGTGGTGACTTTAGATTGTATGTACTTGCACGTCTACAGGCTCAGTTCTCTTCACAATCTGTTGACACATTCTTAGTGTTATGGCTAATCTATATTCAAATTCATAATTCCTTTATGTGCCTGTGTTATGTATCAGTGTTTGGGTGATTTTGTACTAAGTAATTGGTTTGAAAGTAAACACTATTGATGAGGTTTTTGTGAGAAAGTCTTTGTTGTCTTGATTCAGGTGTAATTCAATAGATGATTTAGGTGCTGTTCTTAATCCAAAGATTATTTATTGTTCTGTGTTAATTGTTAAATTCTCATTGCAGAAGTGTATATTTTATAACAAGAGGTTGATCTGTTGGTTTGTTCTTATTGAAGCAACTGGAATTCAATTCACATGCATTGCCTAAATGGCAAGAACAGAGTTAAGTTCAAACTCTAACCTTTTCTAGTAGGTTATGGTGACTATCCAAAAGGGGAAAGTAAATGTATAAACAATTACATAACTTCTTATTTTATGTAGGTCAGGATATAGAATATATCCATCATTACTAATTTATAGCACTCTTTCATTAGCTGTGTAAAGAAGTAGATGAATAGCTGTACTCCCTGAGTACTAATACATTGTAGTTTAAGGAACTTGACAAAATGCTTGCCTAATGTGAAAATGGTGAGGGAACAACTGTGAGATTGTATGTATGTGGTAAAGCAAAGCACCTCTAGTGTCAAACAATTATTTAAAAAAAAAAATAAAATTTGGAATTGGAGAGCTGTAATATTTTTAATATACCTAAGACAAAAGTGAATACTTCTTGAATGTATACTTAGGTTAGATCAGTTATAGTTCTAAATCTATGTCATGCAGTACTATGCTTTAACAGTTAAGCTCATTATTCATTGCTAACACAAGCTTATGTTTCCCTTCTTTTCTGTGCTGAAATAAACTGTTGTCTTGAATGGGGCTTGTTACCTGGTGGGTAGTGCCAATTCACACATCAAGTGGAGGTATTTCTTTTCTTTTATTCTAGCTCACGATGAATAGTGAGAGTAGCTGTTTCAAGCTGCAGTTTCTGTGTTCTGGTGTGGGACAAAGAAATTGCTCAATTAGAACAACTTGCTACTAGCAGCACATCAAATTCTAGTAACCTGAATGCAAGTATGTTCCTAAAGAAAATGAGAAAAGCTGCCCTGTTAAAAAATATACCAGTAAAAGCTGATGTGTCTCCATTTTTAAAAAGAGGTCACTATACTTACTTTCTTGTAGTGGTATACTACCATTTAGCCATCTTGCACCAGATACAATACTGAAGAGGACAAGTGGTACAGATTGCTTTTATTTTTGCTGGAGAATTCTTTTATTAAAAAAAAAAAAAAAAAGAAAAGGCATACAGACTTTTCATTTGAAAAGCCCATTAAAAGGAGACTTTAAATATCATGGTCTTTCGTTGTCCATACACTGACTAAAAGTGCCTGAATTTCACTCTCACAAATCAGATGACCCTTTATCTTCTGCAGTTATAATAGCAGAAATAGGCTGGGGAGTGGGTGCTCTAATAGAGGCAACTTTAATGGTGCCCTAGACAACTTATGGTCCAAATCTTTAAGATCCTTTCTACAAATGAAAAAAACCCCAAAAAAATAAATACTTCCTACCAGGAAATGTTCAGTTTCAGAACTTGGCAAAACAAATCCCCAACAAGCATTTTTCTATCTCATTGTTGACAAAAAAATGTTTTTTCTTCAATCTTTCTAAACTTCCTGAATCTGAAAAGTGTAGAAAGATAGATTTTGTAACTTAGGTTTGTAACTGGTCCTTTTAATGAATCTAATTTAGAAACTTTTCTCAGGAAAGTTGGAACTTCATAAGTAATTTTTTAATGTTATTTTTCAGGTGATGAATTTAGTGTTCAGCCTGTACTGCAATTGTAAGTTTTAGGAGAGTAAAAGCCTTTTGTTAATTCATGACTTCTGGTTCACTCAATGTTTTAAACAATGGCATAATTTTTGATAATGACTGTTGGTCAGTCCAGTATGTTCCATTTCAATTTTGAAATAAGAAATTATGAAATTGACTGTCAAAGCAATTATGATGGAACGAATTTAGCTAGAGGTAATTATAGCATGAGATTAGCTATCCAGGCAGTTATTACATGAACTTTGGAAAAAAAAGCATTTTTTCTGAATCTTAAAATGAATGTTCTTTACTTGGTGTATGCCCTGTCTACAGTGTAGACTAATGTTTATTAATCTTCATGGAAGGAATCAATTACTTTGTATCATGTTTGAACACTATTTCTTTCCAGAATACCTGTTTAATTCCTTTCTGTCTCCAACATGATGTCGTGGTTCAAGCCCAGCTGGCAACTTGGAACCATGCAGCTGCTCGCTCACTCCCCCCCCTCTTCCTTCCTCCCCCCACTCCTGGAGGGATGGGGAGGAGAATCAGAGGAATGTAACTCCCACGGGTTGAGATAACAGCACTCCAGTAACTAAGGTATAATACAAACCACTACTGCTACCAATAATAATGATAAAAGGAATAACGAGGGGAGAGGACACAACCGCTCACCACCCGCCGACCGATACCCAGCCCGACCCGAGCAGCGATCTGGGCCTTCCGGGTAACTCCCCCCAGTTTCTATACTGGGCATGACGTGCTGTGGTATGGAATACCCTTTTGGCCAGTTTGGGTCAGGTGTCCTGTCTCTGCTTCCTCCCGGCTTCCCCTCCTCCCTGGCAGAGCATGAGACTGAGAAAGTCCTTGGTCAGAGTAAACATTACTTAGCAACAACTAAAAACATCGGTGTTATCAGCATTGTTCCCAGACTGAAAGTCAAAAACACAGCACTGCACCAGCTACTAAGAAGGAGAAAAAAATGACTGCTGTAGCTGAACCCAGGACACATGAATATGCTTTCAACTTTTCATTTGTATAGAAGGCTACCTGTTGGTTACAACCAAGAAAAGGAGACTAAGTTATGGCATGAAAAGACATGTGATCGCAAAAGCTTGTGAGATCTAAATAAGAAAAGCTTTTTCTATTTTCATGCCAAACTTTAAGCAACATAAGTGGGGTGTGTTATAGCAGTAGCGACACATAGCTTTGAAGTTGCGTATTGATCATTTCAGCCTCCTAGTTTTAGGTAATCTCTAGAATGAAATAATAAACCTTATTTCTACAAAGAATCTGGTTTGAGTTTAGCATGTGTTCTCCCTGCACACCCTAGAGCCTTATGAAATAATAGTTTAGATTTATCCATCTGTTTTGCTGAAAATAAAACCTTTAGTTAACTAAATAAAACTGATAATATTTGTGATTGAATGAATCTGGTAATAAGCTACGTAGTCATATGAAACTAGAATAGTTAAACTGCTTAAAAAAATCAAGGAATTTGAAAATAATATTTATTATTCATTCTAAAAATATTCTAAAGATAAGTTTGTTCAGTAAGAATTAGACACTGGGATGTGATGTAGCTGAGCAGCCCAGATAGTGACCCCTCAAGGTTAGAAAGTACTTGCCAAACCTGCCTAGTGAGAAAAGCATGAACTGTGGTTAATCAAGCAGTCTAATACATTGTGCTGCTCTACATGTATTTCCTTAAAAGTTTGGACTCTTGATGAAACAAGACGTTATTTGGGAATAAAGCATAAAAAGAAGTGTTTTATATTAGGTTAAAAAAAACCCAACAGCATTCCTCTGAGTTGCCTGTCCTTTGCTGGGGTTGATATTATCCGAGGGAACAGTGGGATGGGAACAACCTGGCAAACTTTCTTTTTCACTGAAATCTTACAGTTTGGTACAACTGTCCCAGGTCCATCAGGTAAGCCACATGCCAGACAGGTTTCCTGACAACTTGGCCATCTCTCTCCAAATCTACCACACTGATTCGGGCTTCTAGGGCCTTTGTCAAGTAGTGTTTCTGTGAATAATGATATATACCACATGGCAAATACTTAGGTTTATTTAGAATTAGGAATTCTGAAATATCAAAATTCTTGGAGAAAAAGGATGTTTATATCTGTCATATTCTAATTTCAGTTGTTTTCTTAATTTAAGAATTTTAATATTTAAATGTAGTATGGATATTAGTGTGTAGTATCCATACTACATATTAATGTAGTATGGATATGCATAGCACAAGTTATCCACTTCTACTACGAAGTATCTTGTTTGTGTCAGTAATTACAGGAGTTTATTTTAAGAAAAACCGTGTGTCTGCCTCTGTTAGCTAATGTGCTGCAGGAGGTAAAGTTCTTGGGGTAGAAAGATAACTTGGTATACTACACATGCAGCTTGCGGTAAAGACTACATAGGATGAAAATGTTTTCTTTACACATAAAGAAAGCTATAGACCATCTGCTTTCATTGGAATATTGTCCTTTGCTAACTAGCATGTATAAACTAACATAAGATTTTTCTCTTTGTAAAAAGAGCTGAAAAGCTCCCACACATTTATTTTAATAAAATTGTAGAAGCTTATTTCCAGGTCATAATCAAACAATAGCGATTTGTTGTTGTTGTCCTTGGGTTTTGTTTGTTTTTTTTTGTGGAGCTTTATTTATTTGTTTGCTTAGTTGGGGTTTTTTTGGGGGGTTGTGGTGGGTTTGTGTTTAGTTTTTTGTTGTTTTTTTTTTGTTGTTGTTGTTGTTTTGTTTTGGGTTTTTTGTTGTATTTGATTACTTACCAAGGAAGCTGGGCACCAAAGCTGACAACTTAAGGAATGTTTCTTCTTCCCTAAAGAACTTGCACATCAAACCTGAGGAAGCCATGGCAAGTAGGGGATCACAAATGAGAACAAGATGAGAAGGGTAGGTTGACAATATCATGTGGTTGTTTAGTAAGGCATGTCCATATCTGAGATGTTTTTGTTTTGTTTTTTTTTATAGTTTGAGGCTTTTGAGGGCTTAGAGAGCATGAACTTCATATGAACTATGGTTTTCTCAAGTGCCCGATGGCTGAGCTGCAAGGCTCTCAAGCTGCATGTAATTGAAAAGACAACATATATTGGTGTGTCAGGAAACATCACTTACATCTTTTTATACTGCATTTACATCTTAAACTTATCAACAGACATTCCCTCAGGTCTAGAATAGCCATTATGAATGGGCTTTTATAGATAACTGCAGAAACGCAAATTTCTGACTTTTTTATTATTTTCTGCTCTGGTGAAGTCAATGGAAAACTAGAACATTAAGGGTTTTATTATGGTTAGCAGAGTATGTTTTCAATAAGAACTAGTCCTTGACTCTGTACTCAACATTTGAGGTAGAGGCAGGGAATGGAGAAGATGACTCTTTTTCTTTAGTCATGCTTTAATTACCATAACCACATGAACAGGGAGAAGATTAGCAACATGCTCACCTTGCCACGTATATTTTGCAAAATATTTTCCTAACAAATTGGGCTTTGTAGGGCTCTGAAAGGTTTTACAAAACTACAGAGCTGTGCCAAAAAATTAAGGGGTATCTTCTGTCTCCTTGTTTCCTTAGTGAATTAAGCTTTTATCTCTTTGAGGGTTTAAAATTAAGCAGGTGTGAATAGCACATTTCAGTAGATTTTGTGTGTGTCTTAAGACAGTACAGACATAAGAGTAGACAGTTGCAGGATTAGCAGGCTGTTAAAAGATCTAACTCTTCTTTGCTAAGGCTGACAAATTTGGAATTCCAAAAATCTTTCTCATAAAATTTGTCATAAACTTTTTTTACT
Organism: Nestor notabilis; assembly: GCF_000696875.1. Lineage (NCBI taxonomy): Eukaryota > Metazoa > Chordata > Aves > Psittaciformes > Psittacidae > Nestor > Nestor notabilis. Next base: position 67,986 of record NW_009918055.1, on the reverse strand, counting down.
GTCAGAAGATATATGGTATGAACACTGTTTTCCTATGGAAAGATGGAAAATTCTCTAATAACTAATTGAAGCTTAACTTCCTTTTGAGGCAGCATCCATTCTCCTTGTACCTTGGTGATAGTTATAATGAGCTGTCTGGAGCTCATTAATGGGGACTAGAAACATTGTGAAGAAAGAACACTGAAGAAATAGCTGACACTAAGCAATGTGTACACAGTGGATGATACCATAAAAGTGTTACTTCTCTGCCTTGCCTGACTCTTTCATTTCCAGACTGAGCAAGAACCAAAAAGAAGTGACTGTAAAAAGGATGTATGATGGATGTTTTCAGGACATCCTGAAAGACTACATCAGTCATCTTGCCTCACAATGACTTTTTCCTGAATGACATAATCTTGAACTTCTTCAAATCTGGCTAATCCACATACCCCAAAACTGTTGTATGTGGTTGTTTCATCAAGTATATATAATCAGCGAAATATAAGTCTCATAGTATCAACAGGTATGTTACTTTATAGTTTACTTGATTTGCCTGTTCTTAATTTAAAGTCTTGACTGAGACTTAAAGCATCATGTATCGAGAGTATGTTACTAAGATCATTAGTAGCAAGACTTTACAGGTCATCTGCCACCTGATATTCCTTGTATGTAAATGTAAAACCACTTAGCTTGCAAAATAGTCTCAGCAGAATACTTCAAATTGCTTTGGGGGCATGGGGTAAACAAAGCACTAAAACTTCAATTCTTCTAAGTCCACAGTTTTAACATGCGAAGAGGTATTTAATAACCCCCATAATATTAATTTGCCTCTGTACTATATCATTACTTACTTTTTTACTTAACTATGGTATGTGTAATACAGAATTTGTTCAATCTTTCCAAACTGTGAGAGATTCCACAGTTGAATAGTAGGGATACATATATATATATATATATTTTTTTATCCTTCTGGAAAACAGTGGTTTAGAAATGGCTTCATCAGCTATATCCATTTCATGCACAACTACAGGAGCTTGTTGTCAGTAGGAAACGGAACCAGATGTTACTAGTTCTTAGTTTTCTTACCTTGTAAGCACTGCATCAAGCCAGATCTCAGGGTGTTACTGAGGTTTATAGGAAAAAAATAAAAGAAATTGGCACACCACAGTTGCCACAAAGCAAAAATAATAATAAAAATAGAACTCTTTGCAGGTAGGCAGTAGCTAATGCTGCAGACCTCTTTAGCTGTGTAAATAATAGTCTGCCTTATAAGTTCATTTTAAATAGCAAATGATTGATACACTTGATGCACGACAGTTGGGGTTTCTTTGGTTTGTTGGTTGTTTCTTTTTTTTTTTTTTTTTTTTTACTATACCCTCTGGTTTTAACCAGGTGTTTACTTATTAAAATATTCAGAAATTAATACTTGAATTCAGAATGTTTTCAAAAGAGCAGAGGAAAAAATCTCAGGAGACTATTTAAAAGGTCTATTTATGAGCTTGAGTCAGCAAAATTTCCAGGTGAAATAGTCAGGATTGTGATTAAACACTCAAAATGCCAGAGCTTTTCTAAAGCTGTGGAAATAGGATCCATGTTGTGGTTTTCCAGATTGTCTAGAATTATCTGGTTAGTGCTTATTTTTTTAACATTGCAGTGAAACTTACTACTGATAAACTTCATTGTTATAACCGGATATTATTACTGTTACAGAGGATACAGTGACTGTAAATTTGGGAAAGATTTGCAGGTAAATAAACAAAAAAAACTGATTTCCAACTTTAATATAATTTTATTGGCTGTAGGTCATGCCAACCTAATTGGCAATAGGGGAGAGGGTAGGAAGTAACTACTAATCAACTGATGTGAATACGCCCCATGAGATGCCATAAAGGATGGAAAAGAATTAACAGAAAAAAATAAGTGTGAAGTAGATTCACTCCGAGGTCACCAAAAATTTTATTGAAGGAAGAAGTCTGTGGGTGTGAAGTTGCTGACAGAATTTAAAGAATCTCTCCTGGGATTTACTTTGTTATTTTTTTTGCAGGAAAAAACACATGTGTGGCTATGGTATTTGTTAGTGTATAACATGTCTCAGGTAAACTACAGCACTGTAACAGAAGTTCAGTGGTGCTTGACAGTATGAAAGGGAAGGACATGACCTTAAAAACTAATTTTTGAATTGGTGCTGTTTGTTTAGTGCGTATGGCCTGAAATTGAAAAAGGCAGACCTCAGTCTAATAAGTTAACCCAAAATAAACCTGTGACACAGCAACAGGAAGGGCAAAAGAAACTCAAGTATCAGATGAAATAATGGTGGTGGTGAATCTACACAAAAGTAATGAAACCTTCTTGTCTGTAGTGTGGACGTCTGAACTGTAATAAGTGCAATGATGGCTGCAAATAGTAATTGGGAGATTGGAGGATCTCATAAGAAAAAACAAGTGTGGCATGGTCATCTAAAGCCAGTGCTGAAAAGGCACAGTAAGTCTTCTATAGAGAAGGAATCCTCAGAAAACTGTAGTAGCTGGAATGTGTGTGGGAACTATTAACAATCAATGCAATAGTTTATGAAGTGAAATGAGTATAACCTAGTGATTAATGACGTTAAGCAAGAGATTGTTTCTAAGGTATTTAAAGAGCCTGCTACTGGTAGCAGGTTGTGTGAATGTGTGTTGTACAGGAAAGTCCTGACAATATTTAAGATGGCAGTTCGTAAATGTTATGAAGTTTTGTGTCTACTCTGGCGGAGTAGTTGTTCATGGTCCATTAAACTCTTTACTGCCTTGTTTCTATATTAATTTGTCCTACAGTATCCCAGCAAATGTTTACTTTGTAGGAAAGCAAAGTATGCAAGCCCATACTAGTCCCCTTAAGGAGTTGGTGGGCTCTTATAAGGAGAAAGGAGACCAAATGTTTTCTTGTTGCTAAAATGCTTGGTTTCTCTGAGACTTCAAAAAAAGGTGAAAAATGCAATTGCAATACTGTAATCTGTAGAAGAATCTAGCAAAATTTCTCTCAGTTTTAAAATGTAGAATTGTAATTGAAGCTTCTTAATTTCCATGCATGTGGAAATTGGTTGGATTTAAATTGTCCTTCAAACTGGTGGTGTGTTTTGTTGTGGGTTTTTTTGTTTTGTTTTGTTTTGGTTTTTTTTGTCGTTGTTGCTTTGCTTGGGTGTTTTTTTTTTTTTTGGTTGGTTGGTTTTGATTTTTTTGTTTGCTTACTAGAAATATTTCAAAATATCATGAGTTTAACTGAAGATTTTTCAAATAGCTTTTTACAACAGAATTTTTACTTACAAAAATAATGAAAATTATTAAAAAAAATCTATCTCAGCCAGCTAAACTGGCCATGAAAATGACCATGACTGGTAGTGCTACTAACCCCTGAGGTATAAACTTCAAATGAAATCAGGTGCTGTCTTAGCAGTACCATCAAAGTAAAAGAAAGGGTGTATTTCTTCTCCTTTAGGAAATGATGTAATGTTATACTCTTCCCAGTATTGGCTAGTAGATGTTTCTTTTGGACTTTTAATACAAGAAATTGAACCTCAGATATAATAGTTAATATTCATAAAAAGTACAGTATTCCATTTCATAATGTGAATGCTAATTCTAAAGCATGAATCACTTAGAGATTTTAGTTGATTCATACTGATACAAGCGTATGCTGACAGCCAAAGAGTTCATTACTTGCCAGCAGCCAAGGGGCTAATATTGAGATGAAATGAATTTTGGTAACAGCTTAACTGATGTAATACTCACCAATAAATTTATGTTACTTTAAGATTAACAACTTCAATATAACTTTTTTACTCCATTCTTATTTAACTATGAAAAAATGCTGCATTATTTTGAGTTATTGTTCCATTCATGAAATGCTGGACAATTACCCTGGACTTAACTCTCTCTAGTTTGTGTGTTTCTGCCCAAATCTTTAAAATAAATTATTACAGTTTACTCAGGATAATCAGAATTAGCTACAATTTGAAAGCAGACTTTTACTGAGATTTCTAAATACCTTTACAACACAAATAAAACCTAAACTAGTACACGTACTTGGTGCTATATGTCTCTTCAAAATGTCAATATTAAGGAGAATGATAATTTGTAAATATTAAACCACAGATTACAGTAACTAATAAAATATGGATTTTCATGGTTTAGTAAGATTGACATGCCTTGTTACAAACATCATTTTAGTATAAGGGAATGTGAAAAATGTATTCTTTTCTCTGAAAAGTGCTCCAAGTTCACCCAATGGTGAACTTGACAGTTTATTGTTATTGGCATAACAATTACGTGTGTGAGATTGTAAACTGATATATCCACTGAAGGGTTGCTGTAGTTGCTATATTAATGATGTTCCCCATGGCTATGCTAGCACAGCAGAAGAGAAGATGGTGGTATTTTCTTCAGTGTCGGTGATACTTTAAGAAACTTTGAACCAATTTACTTCAAAACAAAATAAAAAAGCCAATCTCAGAATCTCTGAATTTTAAAATGTTAGAATACCATGAATTGTTTTTGTTCATGTAGGACTAAGAAGGAATAATGCAAGTCACATACACATTTGTATAAAAACTTGCAACACTTTCAAATGGTGGCTTTCTCCTCACATTTCATTGTTCTATCTTTCTTTGTTCAAGTTGAAACTCAGCTCCTGTACCACAAACTGGTGGGAAGGTGACTGTTTTCAGTGGGATTTTCTTGTTTTCAGAAGTTTTTTTCTAGCTAGAGACAATGGGACTTGTTTTTGATGAAGTTTGCCATCCATGTTATACTCCTAGGAAACTTGAATTAGGTTCAGATAAATTCTCAAAGTGTTGTCCTAAATCAAACCTCTTTCAGTCCTGGTATAACAAACTTCACTGAAGGTCTAATTGTCAAGTGTTAGGACTGGTAGTGAACAAATTGGATACTACTTTTTGTAGGTAATCTTAATATATTTAGATATGATAACTTAGCACTAAGTAGCGATAGGGACTTGTGTTGGTCTATGTGTGTGTTGATCTTATATACAACTATGTCCACTTAATCGTAGTTACTGCAGGAAAATGCATTGTAAGTTGTATTTGTAGATGGTAGGAACCAATTCTGTCAACCTTACTTAAATCAAGGTGACGCTTTCACTTAAAGGAAAGTGGTGCAGAGCTGCAGATGGCTAGGGCAGGTTCAGAAATGGCTTAGCTATGTAAATCTTAATCTCAGTAGCTGAGATGACTTGTTGCCATCTCAGTAGTGTGAGAAACTCTGGAAAAGCCACTAAGCTATATAGTACTACAGATGAAAGATGAGCTACCTATATTTATTGCTGCTTCACAGGTAATGGGTCGTTAAGTGTTCTTAAGGTATTTTGCTGTTTAGTTCTAAAGCATCTTTTGTTATGTGGTAACTACGTTTCTCTTGTTAAATCACCTGCAGAGCATTTGCTTCCTGTTTACTGTGACATGTAAATAGTAACAAATTAGGGAAATTGAATGAAACACTCTTCACCTGGAAGTTAGTTGTCACCTAAGGCACTAGTGTTAGAATTAGTAATGAAACATGGATTAGTGCATTTATATATCATACATGCCTTTGCATATATGACTCTGTGAATTTGTTTTGATTCTGTCAGTATTAAATGAGAGAAAGAAACTCTGAGTGGACAGAAGTTCTGACTGACAGCAGGTAGAAGGAATGTCTTCTAGAAGCCCCTAGAAGAAAAGACTAAAGTCTTGGATGTTACATTAAAAGATATGATATGACTTTGTGAAGTTCAACAGAGCAATGTCCTGCACCTGGGTTGGGGCAATCCAGGGAAAAGGGGAGGAGTGAGCGAGCGGCTGCGTGGTTCCAAGTTGCCGGCTGGGCTTAAACCACGACACAGGCACAGCTACAGGCTGGGCAGAGAAGAGTTTTGGAGCAGCCCTGTGGAGAAGGACTTGGGGGTGTTGGTTGATGAGAAACTTAACATGAGCCTGCTTCAGTGTGCGCTTGCAGCCCAGAAAGCCAACAACTGTATCCTGGGCTGCATCAAAAGAAGTGTGACCAGCAGGTCAAAGGAGGTGATCCTGCCCCTCTACTCTGCTCTTGTGAGACCTCACGTGGAGTATTGTGTCCAGTTCTGGTGTCCTCAACATAAAAAGGACATGGAGCTGTTGGAGCAAGTCCAGAGGAGGGCCACGAGGATCATCAGGATGCTGGAGAACCTCCCAGGTGAAGACAGGCTGAGGAAGTTGGGGCTGTTCAGCCTGGAGAAGAGAAGGCTGCGTGGAGACCTCATAGCAGCCTTCCAGTATCTGAAGGGGGCCTATAAGGATGCTGGAGAGTGACTCTTCCTTACGGACTGCAGCAACAGGACAAGGGGTAATGGGTTTAAACTTCAACAGGGGAAGTTTAGATTAGATATAAGGAAGAAGTTCTTTACTGTGAGGGTGGTGAGGCACTGGAACAGGTTGCCCAAAGAAGGTGTAAGTGTCCATAGCAGGGGGGTTGGAACTAGATGATCTTAAGGTCCTTTCCAACCCTAAGCATTGTATAATTCCATGATTCTATGTGAATGGAAGTGTATTCTGGTTGTGCTTTAATTCCTATGGCTTTCTTGCTGAATATAAATAAATATTGCTTTTAAGGATTTTGAGTCAATATTGATGTCCTGGGTTCAGCTACAGCAGTCATTTTTTCTCCTTCTTAGTAGCTGGGGCACTGCTGTGTTTTTGACTTTCGGTCTGGGAACAATGCTGATAACACCGATGTTTTTAGTTGTTGCTAAGTAATGTTTACTCTGACCAAGGACTTTCTCAGTCTCATGCTCTGCCAGGGAGGAGGGGCAGCCAGGAGGAAGCAGAGGCAGGACACCTGACCCAAACTGGCCAAAGGGCTATTCCATACCACAGCACGTCATGCCCAGTATAGAAACTGGGGGGAGTTACCCGGAAGGCCCAGATCGCTGCTCGGGTCGGGCTGGGGATCGGTCGGCGGGTGGTGAGCGGTTGGGTCCTTTTCCCTTGTTATTCCTCTTATCATTATTATTGGTAGCAGGAGTGGTTTGTATTATACCTTAGTTACTGGAGTGCTGTTATCTCAACCCGTGGGAGTTACATTCCTTCGATTCTCCTCCCCATCCCCCCGGGAGCGGGGGGAGGAAGGAAAAGGGGGGAGTGAGCGAGCGGCTGCGTGGTTCCAAGTTGCCGGCTGGGCTTGAACCACGACAGTTGATTATATATTTTTCAGCTGTCTTTGGAACTGCTTGAAAATGCCAACTGCTGCATGTGTACAAACCTGGCTATTTAAAGAATTTCCATATCAAGCTGTTCAGGTGTTTTGGGGTCTTGGTGTGTGCATGGCATTTGTTTCTTTCTTTTTTTCTTGGTTTTTTTTTTTGATTTTTTTGAGGGGGGAGTTGATATGTTGTTGCGGGCGGTGGGGATGTGCTGGTGGGGGTGTTGCTTTTTTTTTTTTTGTGATGTGTTTTTTTGTCATTCTGCTTCAGAGAAAGTGTTCAAGTGGCTGTAGAATCTGGTTTTGGGTTTTTTATGGGTAAATATTTTTTTCTCATTGGCCTTTTCCCTATTTTTTGACTGCGACACTTCCAAAACTGCTCCAGCTTTGCTTTAAACCACTATGAACTACCACCTTGTCTTCTGTATTGATTATCCTCATCAATCTAAACTGTACATTAGACTGATCCTTGCATGCAAACCTTAATACAAATCTTTATCTTGCACAACTATATAAGCAACTTTGTTCTGATTTATTGTTCTATAAGCAGCTGAGTAGGGAGTATGCTCCAGGGATGATTTGGGACTTTATTTGATAAACAAAATATCTAGAAAAGAGAAGAATCTGTGAAGGGTGATAGTGAGGCAGAGGAAGAAGATGTAAAAGAGCAGAATGTCTGTTCTGTGTCAAGCCTAAAAAGAGAGAAATTTTGTACCTCTAGTAGTACTAGAGCACACAAGATGTGAAATAGTGTTACTTCTTTCATACTGACATAGAGATGGAAGCATTCCCTACAGAACCATCAGCCCAATCTCTGTCGTGCACTGGCTGCTAGCTAAAGTGAATGGGCAAAGAGAAAGGAAAGACTACTTTATTCCTTCAGACAGGGCTGCTATATAGCTGTTCAGATAATTGCAGGTTCTGAAACCACCTTGGAAGGAGAAATGCCTTTAAGATCCAGAAATCTCAGCTCACATTGACATAAAATTTGGGAACATTATGTTTTAAGTCACTGAATAAAACTAGGAACGTAGTAAAAAGATATGGCACATTTTCAGTCCAGATGTGTTTTCAGTAAAGCTTTTTTATTTTCTTGTAGTAGAATAAATCCTAAAATATTTTCCCCCCAGCTGTTGCTAATCAACAGAGAGATTCCTGGCTATCAGGCAGCTAATCTTGCAGACTTCTTAACAGAGAACTGATTAAGCCACGATCTTCTTTAGAAGCAGAATTTACTGTTTGTTTCATTTAAGTTTTACTAGTAAGACCAAGGAATGTGGTGGTCTGAGAGACATCAGTCTTGATAAGATGAGTAGTTATCCTTTTCTTGAGTTGTAGTACCCTGCAACTGCTTAGAAATTTGCTGTAGAGGCTTCAAAAGAAAACACATAACTGAAGGCAGATTGCCTGCTGAATTAAATTTTAGATTTATTTGGAATGCAAGTTTCTTACTGAGCATTATGAAGATAAAAATGCTAAGCTTTCTCTTCCTCATCCTCTCTCTGGGTGGGAAGACTTGACTGTTATTTATTAGAAAAAAAAAATCTTTCAATACATAACTTACATAAACCACTTAATTATTGTACCTATTCTGTTTTACTCCATTGTATCATACCTGCTTTTTCCAGTTCATTTTATACTTAAATGGCACTGCTATTTAATTCATTAGTATAACAGTCCTGCACCATGGAAAGTGGAGGAAGGGGAAACTACCTATATTGATGCATTGAGACACTTGTACTCTATAAAAGGAGGGGGAAAGTAAATCTATCCTACAATGAAAAGTAACAGTGACATCAATATTTCTTGGTTAGGTTAACACCAAAAATTTAAGATAATGTTACTTGTCTTGGGGTTTTTTGATTGTTTTTTTATTTGCTTGCGTTTTTTTGGGGGTGTGTGGATATTTTTTATTTTTATTTTTTTTCCCCTATGCATCTGTTATCTATTCTCTATAGCAGAGGTATGTAGCTATGGCATGGTATTTTATACATTGTCTTGCATCACACAGTATCAAATAGAATTGGAGTATTTTTGGCTTTCCTGCTAACATACAGATATTCAGGAGTAATTTAAGAGTGTAGCAAAGGAACTATTTTTTTTTCCTAAAACGTCTAGATTATTATTACTTAGATAAATGTCCTATGGAACATTTGTGAAGAAAACTATGTTCAGTAGCAATTGCTGGAATAGTATCAAGGCTTATCTAATGCTTCACTATAACATCAAAAGACATAATAATTAGATTGATAGGAAATTGATGGAGAATTGTTTTACTTGTTAGTAGCTTGTATAAAGTGTTTTCTGTCAACTTGTAGAGGGGGATCAGAGTTAGCATCTGCTGTTGATGGCTGTGCTGACATGGGCTCCAGAGAGGTAAAATATCTGTGCTGTATACAACTTACATACTTTCATAACTTTTTAATAGCAAATGCTTATACTCTTTAAATGGTTCCATTAGCAAGACTCCCAATACAGGTTGATATAGAGGTATTAAAAAACCCAGCCAAACAATTCCCTCCTCTTCCTCTCCCAGTGTTTTCCTAAGTATTTTGAACTTTCATGAAGCCAACATCTGTTGGTGGGGGGAAGCATAGAGTATTTTTAAAACTAGACAAAAGGCTTTTGTTTTGGAGAATCTTCAAGTGCTCTATCTGGAAAATAACATTTGCATCTCTTTCTTGTTTTGTTGCTTTACTAGTGAAAGTATTTTCTGCTCATAATAGTGTGACTGAATCCCCCTCGGGGACTGTTTTCCCTTTTTGCTTTGTTGGAATGTGATTAATATAGACAAATGTGAAAGGCTGGCTATGATTCTAAGTCATATCTTTTACAATGGGAGCCTGAAACTAAGAGCAACTCTTTTTAAGTATTTATTGAGGATAACACAAAGATAACTGTTTTCACTAGAAAATTAATTTGAAGAGAAACTTTGTCTCAGTTGCAATTTTAGAATGAACAGTAAAGCTTTATTCAGTTCACTGCTTCAAGCAAATTTTTAAGGGTATTAGTCTAACACATTTATTTCCTGTCTCCCAGTATGGATTTAATTGTTGTATCAATTTGATTTTTCTGCCTGCAGAATTGATTTTAGGGTTTGATGTTTTTCACTATTGGAATGTGACAAAATTGATGACGAGTAGAGGATATTCCATGGAAAATCTTGCGATGTTTTGAGAAATAGTCATGCTGGCAATAAAGACATAATTTTATTGTTAATGACTTTATAGTTGCTCTAGTGCTGATTTCTGAAGTAATCAGTAAATTTATTCATAAGTCCTTTGTGAAAATATGAACTTTTTATTAGCCAAAGGGATAAAAAAATCTTTTTATCCTCTAAAAGGAAAAATAAAAAAGAGAACTCATTCCAAATATAAATAATTTGTTTGTACTTTTCTAACTTTAAAAAAAATCAAAGGCAGAAAAACCCTGTAAGAACTTAAAGTATGAAAAGACATGTGTCTTTTCCTTGAAAAACGTAGTTGTGCCTGACCTTGTTATTTACAAGACTGAAAATTCTGTTAGTCTCATTACATACCTATTGACTTGTTAACCATGGATTTTAATTTGTAGGTCAGATCAGAGTGTTGAAAATAAACATTTTTCAAGGACATACTGAAATAAATTGCTTAATACTATCTCACATTTATAAAACTGAAAGTTAAAGCTGCTTTGAAGAAAGTGCTCTCTAAAACAATCTAGCTCCTGAATTAGCACACTTGTGCACTGTATTTCTGATACATGAGAAAAACAGGTACTTCTTGTAATTTAGCTTTTTTATTACTTTGTAGTTTAGAATCTATTAAATGTTGGTGATGGCAAGATTCTGGTATTGGTGGAACACTAATAATAAACTGGAAATAAAAATAGGGAGTTTATTTTTATCTGCACAGTTGCAGTTAATTATCAGATTTTCTTGACTGAGGAGACTAGAAATTAACATATCTGAAGGCAAATAAAAGTGGTAACATTTTTGACATAAACGGCTGCCTAAGATGGAGAATAGTCTCAAACTCTTTTAACAGTTTTCACCATAGAGTGTAATCAGAGATTATACAGAATTGAAGAATGTTAATCATAAAATCAGCAAACAAAAGCAGTTAAAAATGTTATGTAATTAATTTAGAAAAATATGAAAAGTGCTATGGTATTAAAGAGTTTGCAAGGAACTAGAGTTCTTATTGTGCTCTAGCACATTGTGTGTGTAGAAGAGAAAGTCCTGTCATAATTTGTGCGCTAATCAATAAGAAAACATGGAAGGTCAGATGTAGGTGAACCAGACAAGCTAGAGGGAAGAAAACCAGACAAGAAGGTGAAATTGTATGAGCTGCTTTTAGAGAAGGCAACTGAAGAACAGTGTAGGCAAAGAATTTCTTTAAAAACATGGAAAAAGCTCATAATAGAAGGAAGAACTGAAGTTCTGCTCAAAATGTATGCCTTCAGCTACATGTATTTTACCCAATAATGTTTAATTCTAATGTGCTACTGCTTTTTTTTTTCATTTACATTAAAATCTCTTCCTTATAACTAAGTAAATTGGGTCAGCTCAAACAAGTGTAAGACTATTTCTATTTGTCCCCATGCAGTACATACATACATACAGCGTTTGCAAGTTTGATTATATCTTACAAATAACAATTAAAAAAAATGCTTCATTCACTTGTCTATATGCACCAAGAAACTTACTTATTGTTATTTGAGAAGTTTATTAGGAGTCTTTTCAAAGTAAAATGATTTTTCAAAACAAACTGCAACGATAAAAATTTTCCCTAGTAATTGGCTTAAGAATTAGAAGGATAGAGGAGTTTCTTTTCTGAAACAGTAGTGTGCATTTTATACGGGGCAGCTACAAGATTTAGGAAGGTAGAATTGGATTTCTTCTTTAACATGGATTATGACTTTTATGTGTCAGAGCTTGAATATTTCCAAAATGAGAGTTCACTCTACGCCAGGCCAGGGAAGATGTTTTTAGCAAAACTAGATGGAATTTTTTAAAGGATTTTCATGCTGCAAACTCATTTTCCTTTTCTTGCACTTCTGGAAATGCTTCTCTCTTCACACATAGTTAAGAAGCAAGATTGACTAGACTTTTAAATTAGATACACATCAGTACACAGTCCTCTACAACATCTTTCCCTCTAAAATCGAGGTACATGGATTTGATAGGTGGACTGTTAGGTGAATGAGGAATTGGTTTGGATGGTCAGTGAGCGACCTGATATATTTGAAGATGCTCCTGCTTACTGCAGAGGGATTGGAACTAGGTGACCTTGCCTTGTTGACCTATGATATTTAGAAAACAAGACTTTGTTTGTTTGTTTGCTTTTTGGTTTTGTTTCTTAGAATTGCAAAAGCTGTATCCTTAGTAAATGAAACACAAGAAGGCATCAGGTAATATGAAATAATCTTGTGGGGTTTTATTAGATTAATGCAGATAAACCCTGTTGTTGTCATACTAATCTGTATAAAGTCTCACTTCTTACAAAAGTCTATATGTGCAAGCCTAATCAAATCTTATAGGGAGGAAGTACTGTTCAGTTTTATTCCTCCATGTTTAACTCTTCATTGCTGTGCAACCATAAATTATTTATGGTGCTTTATTGTTGGGTTTTCTGTTTGATTTTTGTTTTGGTTTGGTTTTTGTTTTTTTGGCGTTTTGTTTTTCCACTTCTTCTGCAGAAAAGCAGAACAGAAATACAGAAACAACTCTCACTCTAAAGAGCAAACTAATAATGTTTTATGAATATTATGACAATATTATTATAAAAATACATCTATACAGAATACATAGGCAACATCTTAGTAATTTTGCTCTGTCAAATTTACTAGCATTCTTTCAAGTAATTGCAGCCTAAGTTTCAATACTTCTTTGGTGGTTCATACTCCCTTTTATGAAAAAGAAACATATGCAGTAAAGTTTTCAGCTATTAGGAAATTTTGTGGAATGTCACTTTACAAGACAAGTCGGAAAAGTGAAATAGGAAATAACATTTTGCAAGTAAGTCAAACTGACCTCTTGGTTGATTTGTAAGCATTGAAATGTCTAATACCATCTAAAAATCAGTGTCACATTCATAGGACTCCCAGTCTCATCTATCAGGTTATCTAAGTAACTGCAAGATCACTTTCAGTTTTCCAAGTATTTTTTCAAGTTCTGTTCCCAGGGAAGTACAACCAATTGAAAACAAATGCAGGTGAATAAATTAATAAAATGTCTTGAAAATTGTTTGAGAAGATTTGGGAGATTTTATTGGAAATGTGCTGACACAGGATATTGAAGAGGCAGTTTACAGATGTGTTGCATCTCTAAAATGTTATACCTAAATATTTTTTTAGAATGGCATCAGCATAATGTCAGTTGATGGTTTAGTTGAGCAGGTACAGAATCCAAAAATCCACCAGGGGCTATAGATAAGCAGTAATATTTTTAACATGATATTCTGCTTGAGTATTGTCGTCTTTTTGTATGTTCATGCTTGTGAGCTTTGGGAATAACTTGAACATGAAAATTCAAGGGGAGAGACAGACAGCCTATAAAACTGGTGGGAGTACGTGTACTATAGAAGAGAGATAACAAGATGTGACTGTTTATGATTTCATGTTTGTAAAAACCAAAAAAAACCCAAACCCCATGCAATTGTAGAGAATCTGGTTTAGAAAGATAAAATAACAAAATAATTGAGAAACAGTGCTTCCCTGAGGAATAGGTCGTTTGGGAGGGAAAAGTGAGGCTTGTTCAGGAGAAGAGAAATCTTTGTTAGAGAAGAAATCTTTGTTAGCTGGGGTGGGCTGAAACCTGACTTGTGGGGGAATACGTCTGAAGTGAGATTGGTAGAAACAAATTTTGTGTGTGTGACATGATTGTTTCAATAGGAATAGTGTTACTGAACAATGCAAGAATCTGAAAGAGCTGAATTAAAGTACTTCAAGGGTGAGAAAAAGATCAAATATGAAAGAAGAAAAGAAATCGGTAGCTGGTAGTGGTATAACAATGAAGTCATTTGGGAAATTATTACATTGGAATTGATCAATAATATCTAAACCTGATGAAATAATGATGCAGACAAGCAATATACAAAACTTTTAAAGTAGAAAGTAATTAATGAAGCAAATAAGTTCATAAACAGATAATGTAATTAAAAATGATAACAGTTATGGACTCCGATATGCAGAGAAATGGTTATATATATCTTCCATTATAGTATTAATTTTAAAATGCCAAATACTAAGTATTGACCAAATTAATCAAATTAATCATTAACCAAATCATAAAAATTATACCATAAATGGTATCCAGTGAAAATGTGACTGTAATTGTGACCTACAAGTTTTTGGTGCAGAGCAGCCAGTTGAGGCTGACAGAGAGAACGACTGTACTCTTTAAGCACCTGACAAGCCTCAGAAGTGTAATTTTCTACTTCAAACAAGTAAAGATGGTAGAGTGAGTTTTAAATCTTCTCTTTAGCAAGAAGTATCTGTGCACTCTGTTAAATGTTTTATTCATCTGACAATTTATATTGCCAGCCTTTTTTTTTTATGGCTTTTGTTACTGCTTTTCAGGAAAGAAATAAAGAGGAAATAACATTAATATGCTTGCTTTGGAAGAAAGAAAGCCTGGATAAGAATTCAACCTCCTTTATTAAACACAGAAGAGGAAAGAAAGGATTACTTTAACATTATGCTGACTGACCACCACAGCGTAACCTTTCAAAAGCATCACTAAGTAAAGTTCCTCAAATTATACACTTCTTAGTAGAAAAATCATATACTTGTGGACAGTTATTGATAAGTATTCTGTCTGATATTTACTGTCAGGTCAAATTCTAGACTTTGAAAATACACTGAAGTTGCTAAATAAACTCCAAACCCAGTCAGAGGGGAGATTCACGCTAGGCCTGAAACAACCCATTCCTGTCCATGAATTTCATCTGATATCTGTTAGGGAAACCACAACAGGAACTAATCAACAGCTTCCTGAGTTGAATTTAAGTACAGACCAAATTAAATTTTCTATATATTGAAGAGGATTATTGCAGCTTAGTGGGAAGAACCCAGCTTCCTGGTTTCATTTTTAATGGTTCCATTAAAAGGATCTATTTGCTTTTTTTAAAAAGTGCTTGCTCCTCTGAAAACTTCAGCATATGGATGGTCTTATGCTGTATATATTGTGCGGTCTCTATCCCATTTTGTATTTCTTTGTGTCTTCTTAATTCTCTGTACAGGTGATCTTGTCTTTCTTTCTGATATTCCAATCTAAAATATAATAAAAATGGTACAGTTGAGAAAATAAAACTTGGATTCTTTCTAACTTGATCTTACAGTCAATAATGCAAGCCTAACCATACTTACCTAATTTTTTGGCAAATAAAGCTGCATGACGACATGCAGGTAATCTAGAGGGAGATCCTGCAGATCAGCTATGAAATATAGATTAATTTTCTAAATAAAAGACTTTCCAGCTTTAGATCAGGATCTCCAGTGACACTCAGTATCCTGCTATTTTCAATATTTTTCCTATGAGTTCATCTAAGCAGGGAATTCAAAGCACCAGAGAGTGTAAATCAAGTGGTTTTCAGAGCAGTAATCAGTGACTAGTTCCCAAAACTTGTGGAAGTCACTTGATTAATTATTTTTTTAATTCATGATGCTGTTTAATGCTCTTCAATTGACTATAGCTACTCACACCACAGTTTTCCAGATTTATTAAATATTGAACATTTAGGTACTCACTGCAATGCTTAAGAACAGGTTGGGAATCTGGCGACTAAATTAGTCATATAATTGTGGATGCACCTAAGTTGAGATTCTTTCCAGATACTGTTGCTCTAATGATGATATTGTACTTCCAGCCAGCATGGGTAGAAATGTTATTGTGTAGCTTTAATTATTTTCTCCTTGTTTACATTTATTAAATTCCAAAAGCATGTTATTCTCCACTGTTTGGCACTGCAACTCTGTAGTTGTCTCCTATTCCAGAATTGCCTGCATTAAAACAGCTGTGAAATGATCAGTGCATAGACTGAGCATTTCAATTTGGTTAAAGAATTAAAACTTTAAGAGATCAGGATCTGTCTTCCTTTCATCTTGGTTTTGTAAAACTTCTGATGTGACTTGGGGTAAATTATTTGAATTAATTCATTTTCCTTGATGGCACAATGTAGGCAGCATTGCCTCCCCGTAGCATGGGTGGATTAATGGATTCTTCATAAAGCCATTTCAAACAGTGAAAGTCAATAAGGGGCAAAATACAGTGGCTGCTGCTTTGCTTGGGAGCTTCAGGACAGTAAGCTGCTACTAGCTTTGCTTGGTAATGCTACCAAGCAAATTTTATGAAATTGTGCAGATTTTAGTTTTTTCTGTAATAAAAAATGCTTATACTTTTTCTGTACTATAAATATAAGATTATAATTTATCTTCCTAGACAGAAGAAGGGATAACGGCACTTGAGACTCCGTTTTGGGGAATGAGGAGAAGATGCCAACTCGAAACCCCAAGATTTTATGGAAATACTTGAAACTATTCTCTTGATCATCAGTGACGGTTTCTACAGTGAAGGAGTTTATAGCGCTTGTATAAACTTTTCCTGGATATATTCAACTGAATCTACACAAGTGCCACAGATTCTGTTATATGCTGTTTCCCTCTCTCTCTAGAATAAGCACTAGGCATAGTCTGGAAGCAGTCTGTAAGGTCTGGTTTTTGCTTTTAAGATACTGATCAGGGCATATTTTAATGACAGACATGAGACAGTGGCAAATCTGGGAATGGACACAAAGGCTGTTGGTCTAAGCATTTAAAACTCTCGATGTATTTGAAATCAACTTCTCCCATCTGGGGGATGAGGCCATGGAAAAGAAAAACTCTCCCATTCCAGGTTTCTAATTTCTTCAATCCAACCTGAATCAAGAAGCAGGTGTAATCTAAAAAAAAAAAATCTTCACAGATGTTGTGAAGAATTGCTAAGTGTACTATGTGCAGAGAATTTTGTTTGATGATTTATCCAAAGTTCTGGAATTGTATTATTTGGAATGAGCTAGACAGGCTCTGGAGAAAAACAGGTGGTTTGTTACTGCCACTCAATTTTTGTGTAATCAAAACATGGTATTCAGTCTTAGAAGCTTTACATAATCAGAATATTTCTTACAAAGCCTCCTTTACCCATCTCTCATCAAGCAGGCATGCCATCCTTAGACTAATATCTAGACAAAAAAGTAGCTATCTTAAAACAGTACAGGCACAAAGGACTGAAGGGAAAGTGTGGTTTCTAGTCTAGTGGTCCTCAGAAATTGCCACCATTATCATTTCTGTAGTATTAAAGGAAGTCAACTAAAACGTAAAAATTATTCATTTTACTGTACAAGGAGAAATGAGGTCTCTCAGGTAATGCAATAGAGAAGGAAGCCCTGACAAATGTGTTAGTAAATCATACATCTTGTGGAGCTTTCTCTAAAATATTTTAACTTTGATTTTACAAAACCAGTTCAACACAAGTGGCATACTGCTGTGGTGTTGAAATTGAAGGGATTTTGAGCTTAGTCAAATCAACTAAAAAGTTACCATATTTCAATGGACTAAATCTAGTCTTAAAATGAGAAACCTATATCAGCATTAGTTGGTGTATAGACTAGGAAAAGCATATCATACATCTAATCATAAAAAAACATAATCACTTTTTTTCCCTAGAATGTGTGATGGGATGTTTATACCAGTAGCAGTTTAAAAACCAAAACAAAAGAAACCCAATAAAAAATAAATCAAACTCAAAAGCTTCTTGATGCCAGGCATGGTAATTCATGCTAACAGCCTCGAATGGTAGATCCTTTCCTTATTTTTTTGTGAGAGCTTTTATTTAATTACAGGGCCCAAGAGCAATCTACCACTGCTTATAGAGAGAAGGCCCAGAGCAGAATGGCAAACTGGATATGCAGGACTGAACTACTTGTGCCTGTACTTGGATGGAATAATTTGGTCTATGCTGTCTCTTCAAAACTTCTTCAAAGTTTGTTTTTTCTTTTATCTGAACAGAATTAAATTCTTGTAAGATGTATTTTTGTCTTTGTGATTCAGAATAGGATTTGCTGGGAACAGAAACAAATAATAGATCAGATTTTTCTCCCATAATTAGTTAAAAAGTACAGAAAGTCTTGGAACATAACTTTTTTGTATTGTAAAGAGTATGAGCAAAGCCAGAATCTCTTGAAGGCTTTATGTATTTCCTTTCCCTTCTTCCAGACCCATTTCATAGGAAACCCTGTCAGAAACAGTGTTTCTAATCTCTGCTGACTTGTCTTTTCCTGCAGAAGCCTCTACCTCATGCTGTTCTTAGAGCTTTCAGTTCTGTCCTTTGAAACACAGAAGTCTGTCTGTTAAAAAAAACCCCATATTTTTCTTGTCATACTCAATATGTTTTCCAAAGTTACTTGTTATTTCTAGTACTGGCTAGGATAAATAATTTAAATCTGTGTTTACTTTTATACATCGTTCCCATTTTACTTGCAAATGATGACTCATCCATTCCATGGCCACCTGTTATTCATTCTAGCCTAGCACCTACTCTTCTAATGTTTGTTATCTGAGTTTGAGTTGTGACTGTCTCTTGGACCTCATTTTAAAACGAAATGTGGAAATACCAAACTTACAGTCTCTTGGTACAAGAAAAAAAAAATTAAAAAAAAATGTGATGGAATAACTCCAGTCTGCTAAAATTGCAGGCAGGAACCTGTTTTGGCAAGCAGAGAGCATAAAAATATATGCCTGTAACAAACTGTTCAGGGTATTGGTCCTTTTTTTCCATCCCCTTTTTAGTAACTGCAGGTATGATCTCTGTTTTTTTATTTTCCAGATGTTTAGAAATGTTCTTTGCTTAGCAGCCTGTATATTTTAATTACCAGGTTATTTTTGTGGCAATATAGACTTCATATTAACTATTTCTTCTTTCTTGCTAATACTACTACAGCAAACCTACCTATAGGCAGTCTTCTGAGCCTTCTTTATGCAATGGTGAATAAGCAAAGTCTTTTTGCATATATACTGTAGACTCTGATATCCTGATCTGATTAGTTGACTTTGATGCTGAGGATGTGCATACCTGGAAGATTTAAACTGATAGGCACTGAAAGATCCATAATGCCAGCTTGGAACTGAAACCACTCCTCACATTAGGACTCAGGCTGCATGTGAAATTGCTGGAAAAAACCTACAGGTCTGAAATTTTAAGGAAAGGGAAGGAAAAGATAGGTCCCTTTGGAACAAGATAATGACAGGAGCACAGATTAGCCCTGAATTTCAAATGGAGGGATACCTAAAAGGACAATGAAAGTTCTTCAGCATGTGGTAGAGGATTAAACCATCTGACATAACATGGTGTGGCCCACAACTGCACAGAGATCAGCATCTGGAATTGTTTTCAATGTACAAACAAAATGTGTGCTAAAAAGTGGAATCACTGTCTTGTCTGTTCTTGTACAGGTGGTGTGACTGGGGCTGGAGGCAGCCAAACTAGCATGGCAACCAGGCCAAGTATAAACAGATTTGAGAAGTGAAGGACTCTATTGAGACTTTTCCTCTAATGATATCTTTGTGTTATAGTCTTATTTTAAATAGATTGTAACATGGTGATTGATGTTAATTTTTTTCATGTTTTACTGTGTTAATAAGGCAGTAGACTAAGATGGAGTTAATATTGCTTTTGTATGCTGGAGTTACTGTTTTCACAACAATTACATTCCACTGACTTTATTAAATTATACAGTTTTACTTTCAATCTTATATTGTTCTACCAGTCCTATAATTATTATAGTAAGTATACCATCAAAACAAATTAAACAAACATCTGAGAAACTGTGGAAAAACTCATATACATTCACCTTTTAATAAGTCTGTAAATCCTCTTAATGATCCACAGTGATTCAGGCATTGTTAATGCAAGAAGCAATAACAGCAGGACCCAGTCATTTTAATTGAAAATAATTCCAGACTTCATAGAGTAGCCCCATAGAACCTACCATGCTCCTGAGGAGGCTGTTCCAGTGAATGATTGTTCTTACTGTAAAGACTTTTTGTTGAGATAAAGCCTCTCATAGTGCAACTTCTGCACGTAATCCCTTGTCTTTGCCATGTGGCTCCTCGTGAAAAGAACCTCTGTTCTCTTTGTAGCTGCCCTTTAAGTACTGGAATACTGCGATGAGGCCTCCTCCCCTGAGCCATCTCTAGGGAGAGAGAACCTTCCTCCTTCAGTCTTTCCTCACAGGACAGGTACTCTAGCCCACTGATCACCTTGGTGGCTTTGGTTTAGACCTTCTCCAGTCTGTCCACATCTTTCCTGAAAGATGGGGACCAGAACTGGACACAGCACTCTGCAGCCTGAAAAACAGAGTGGGATTATCACATCTCTGCCAGTAATGCTCCTGTGGATGCAGTCAATGATCAGACTTGCCTTTGTTGCTGCAGCAGAGCAGCTACTCCCCAGCCACACAGAGCCTAGCCTGTAGTGGGGGTTTTGGTTATTGTGATCCAGGTACAGGGCTTGATATTTGCCCTCTTGCAATCATCAGGAACATCCCCTGGTCTCCACAACTTTTCAGATATTGCATAGAGTGTCTTTGCAACAATGCCAGCTGCTGCTTCTCCTAATGCCCTGGGTGGATCCCCTTTGGGCCCATGAATTTGTGTGAGCTGACACCTTGAGAGAAGCCAAAGTCTAGCCTTTCTTCCTCTACTTACAAGCAGACATGTGCACTGTTGTTACTTGATCTTATGATCTAGTGTCCACCTGTACAGGTAAATACAGAGGCAAAGAAAATATTGATAACATCTGCCTCATCAGCATTACTGCCTGTTTAGTTTGCCTGCCCTGCTTAGTAATGAACCTATGCCTTTCCTGTGCTTCTGCTTACTGCTCATGTGTCAGAATAATGTTTTTTTTTCTTGAACTTGATATCTTTGGCCAGTTTTAGTTCAGCTTCAGGTTTGTTAGCTAATTTTGAGAGCTACTGTTTACTTTTGTTTGTGGATTAAATAATGAATAGTGATGGCATTCTTAGATAACCACTGGCTACTAATATGTAGCTAAGATATTAGATTATTCTGCTAATTCATTAAACACCAATTTAAAATCTTTTATACTGAATTGAAACAAAAATTAAAATTGCCTGAAATATTTTCTGAAAACTGTCTGAAGTTCTGACATTAAAAAATATTTCAGTAAATGAAATTTAATTTCAGAAGTATATGGTCACTATGGAAAGCAAAGTAAAGTTTACTTTTGTAAAGTTAGCAATTTTGTCTGTTCCTTGGTCTGGGCTTATGACTGTGTAGATCTTCTGAAATGACCAAGAAATTCAGTTTAAAAGTTTGGACACATCAAGAAAGAGCTGAGGACTGCAGAATATGATCTGTTTTGCTAGTTTGAAAAAGTATCGTTTTTGTGTACATTCACTACAATTGTCAGAAGATTTTTGTATAGCAGACAATCATTTTTAAGAAAATGAGAATCCAGTTTGTACCACTAGATCAAGTCAGAATTAAACGGGTTTAAGGTCCAAATATTTTCAGAGTTACCTTCTTAAAATGGAGGAATCTCCTTTTGAAGCTCTACCATATCTTTTCAAGGATCTTTTATTTTAGGAGCTGTTTTGCACTTCACCAGTTGGTAATGTGCATTTTGTACAGGGAGGCTTTTCAGATGTGCAGCAAACACCTTGAATATAAATATGGGATTTCTATTTTTGTTGAAACACACAGTAATATGGAACAATTAAAAGTGCAAAAATTGCTATGTAAGTTTTCATGTAGTTACGTAAATACTGCAGCATAGGGTCCTGTCTTGTTTCATTGTTTTTTTTGGTGTACAGACTAGAGCTTTCTTGGCTTATTTTGCATGATAACCTTTCAATGAAAAGTCAAAGGTAGCTCTGGCCTGCCTGAAAGGGCATACAGCAATTATGTTCCTGATGCTTAATAGGAAATAAAGCATTTTGAAAAGAATGTGAAACAATGGTTTGCTGAAGCAGGTACAGTTGAGTAGTCAGTCATATTTTTAAATAATTAATCACAGAAGACAAGGTAGAGTACATATTTGGTGATGGGTTTGGTATGTGCACTGACAAAGTTGTTTTATGTTGCAGAAGTGCAAAAAGTAGAGGGCTGAATGGAAAGTGGCAAATAAACTAGTTCAGATTGCTAGACAGCTGCTAAGAGAGTGGAGTTGTCATCCAGTACATCACCTTTACTGTCTACAGAAAGTATATTAATGCTTTTCT
Source organism: Nestor notabilis (assembly GCF_000696875.1). NCBI lineage: Eukaryota > Metazoa > Chordata > Aves > Psittaciformes > Psittacidae > Nestor > Nestor notabilis. The sequence continues at coordinate 45,542 of NW_009918055.1, read as the reverse complement.
TAGGAATGCCAGTGTTGGTCTGGTGGCACAATTGAAGTGAGTTAGTTGCTGCAGTGTGAAATCTAAGATAGCAACAGAACCTTTCTGCTGTAAGGTCAGGCTTATTCTGTTCTATGATTTGTTTACATGCATGACTTCGCTAATACCCTATAATAAGTTAGCAGGAAAGGAGTATGTTTGTAAAGATCATTGTTATAACTAAGGGATGTTTCTTCGTAAATGTATATCTATATATAACTTTAAATGTCTGTGAAGAATTGGTGATTTATTCCTCATTTAGTTTGCTTAGAGACAACTATAATGAAGATACATGCACGTGTGCATACAAATACACTAACATTTCAAGAACCCTTACATGAGCAAAGTGAGTAGAGTAATTCTGGACAGAAATGTGTCTTCTTATTTGAATATAATTTATAGATGTTGAAAGTTTTGGGGATCAAATGTAATCTAGGCTAAGTAAGCCACTTAGTCTTTCCTAGTACTTTAAACTTCACACCTGAAACTTATTTCTTGAATCTGGCAGGGTTTAATTTCTTTCTTTTAATGAATGAATAAATTGTAAAGATTTCAAATAGAGCTTTGAAGATGAGAGTGGTAACAAGTTGAATTGTTTAATTTAGGATAACTAAGCTCATTAGAGAGTGCTTATATGGTTCACAGTCTAGTCTCTTGTTACTAACTGTTAGACATGTGTTTCTGATAAACATAGAATCATAGAATGGTTTGGGTTGGAAAGGACCTTAAGATCATCTAGTTCCAACCCCCCTGCCATGAGCAGGGATACCTCGCACTAAACACATTACACAACTAAAATTTCTGCACTAGCAGGAAGGGTATACTTCATATTATTTACTGGTTTAAAATGATTATTAGTAAATAAAGAGCAGCTACACAACAATCTTAAACAATAAGTTTGTTTTTTTTTTTAAAAAGAAAACTGAATTTCTCACTTTGTAAATCTAGATTCATCTTTTTATTTCCTCTGTGTGTGTATGTGTATGCGTAAAGCTGTTTAGACAAAGCATTAGGTAGCTAATATTTAACATTTGCTGATGTAATCTCCTACACCCTGAATCACTAGTCAAAACTAAAACATGGGAGATTATTATCTTTGCATGCTGTAACTATACATCCGCTATCCTAACTTCAACTTTCCCACCCTATTTTTATTCCCACAAAAGGGTTGAAATCAACAGTAAAGATGAAGGACACCACTTTCATTCCCCCTTGAGCAAGGATGACGTCTCAAAAGGTGTTAAGCACAGTTAGTGCCTCTCAGTACAGGATAAAATTATGCTTTCAGACCTGAGTTCTTGCAAAAGGAGTGAAAAAGCTGGAAGCATCTCTTTCTGTTTTTACATTATACACTGTGGCTTACTGTAAGAAAGATGCCACTGTACCAGAAACACTAGGATCTCAGCTTACAGCAAAGTTCTGGCTTTCACTACAGCTTGCTACTGGACACTGAGTACATTTACATTTACACTGTTAGCCTCTACCCTCTCTGCTGTAATAACTTCCTGGCTTTTGATACAATAGCATACCATATGATATGTTAATAAAAATAAAGCACCTTTTTTTCCAATTCATTAATATTTTTCTAAAGCTGGACTTTCACCTTTTTATTACAGGTGGCTTTAGTAAAAAAAGCAAAAAACTTTTAGCATTTATTATGACAGGATAGTAAAAAGACATCTGTACGAAAATTTTCTTTACAACCAGACAATGGCCCATCAAAGTAAAACATTGCTATTGCTAGTTCATTTCTCTTATTTTGTGGCTAGTCTGATTTTTTCTTTTCTTTTTTAATGCATATTCCAGAGCTGAGGTGTTTATCCTAAATGTATATGCATACTGTTCTCATTTGGAAAATCACTCTGTGTGAAGGATGTCAGATTTAGTTGATAATGTTTATAATTATAGCAAATGTTTTACATTAGTAGGTTTATCAAACATAGATACCCTAATACATATTGAAAACATTAAATTAATCTGTTATTCACATTTTAAACATTCGCATGTATGCTTACTAGAGAGATAGAAAGTGTATTTAAAAGACAACAGAACAATTACTAATCAACAATTACATGTGTTTAAATCCATGTTTAGTAGTAGCTATATTTAATCCATGTTGTTGATAAAATCTTTAGTAGTAGTAGTTGTGACTTATAAGTAACAACTGATGAAAGATATAATGTTTTGGTTTTGTTGTGGTTTTTTTTTTTTTTTTTTTTTTTTTTTTTCTGATCTGGAATACTTGTATATTGTGAAATAAGAAATAAATGGTGAAGAGAAATAATATTATCCTAACATATAATTTACTGAAATGCAGTGCTTTAGTTTAGCATAGTGTATGCTGATAGATAAAGGTAAATTGTTTTTAAGGTTCTTGTTGAAGAAATTCCTGAAGCATGTGTTGTGAATCCCAGCCTGACATGATCATATGTTTCCAGATCCATAGTAACAAAATGGCTGAAGCCAAGGAGATCAGCATGCAGAAAATATAGGGGTAGCAGAAATGTGGTTGTGTTTAGGAGAGAGTCCTAGCTTAGATCTGCACCAGTCAAAAGGAGTTAACTTGGTATATGACAGAAAAGACCACATTTCTTTTTTCCAACCTACTGTGAGACATCAGAGGAGATTAGAAGAACTGTGAACGGGAAAAAAAATCCTGGACTTCTAAATTCCAAAGGACTGAATCATGGTGGGTGCTCTTGTGCAAAGAAACAAAAGCAGGTATTTGATCACTTAACCAAAATATGTGCTCATTTTATGCTAGGCAAGCTAAGGAGTAGATATGGGACCCTTTGTGAAGGTCATGCTTCTAGCACGGCTTTGAAAAAGTAATCAAAGTGAACAATTAAATATCCACCTAATGTCCAGAGACATTAAATAAAGTATTTCACTTAAGTATGTTATGACGGTATTAGCTTTCACGTTGACATCATAAAGGTAATTTTGGTCACTGAAAAGCTGCTGTTCTTAAGTGAAAACTTTGCTTTGAAACCATGAGAAACTTCATGTAGCAACACTTTAAAGTATTTTACAGTTTATGCAAGAGGTTGAGTCCAATTTCATATTTGCTACACTTTCTCTTAGGATAAAGATTGAATTTAATGATTTCACCAATATATATAATCTCCATATCAACTCCCTAATATGACATGACAGCACACCGGAAACATTCCTTGGAGAGAAATGCTACAGAGTATGAGAGGATTAAAAAAATAAAATGATTGACTCAAGTTGACAGACCAGTTATTTTTAAAACAGCTTTAGATAAGTTTTTAAACACAAGCGATGCCCCTGCTGCCAAAATCTGTCCTGTGTTAGTTATTTCAGGAATATGAATTGCTTGGTTTATGTTTTTTATCAAGACATTTAATTCTGACTTTTTCCATTTTGTTCAACGAAACTAAGATTTCAGTAAGGTATATTTCCAAACCTGTTTGGATCAATATCTTTTAGGAGTAATCTAGACTGCTACAAAATATGTAATTTTTTGACAGGGTTCAGGTTTAAAGATAGAGATTTCCTATGGCTGATTTTACAGAATGTATCAACTTTTCCTTAGTTTTAACTTCATAACATATTATTTTGCATCTCTTGCATCAGGACAATATCTTGCCCATATATACAACCCCTATAAAGAAGTCTTTCTTAACCAAGGCAATAGCTATAATACAATTTCACCGAATACTGCAAGCCATAGGGAAGTTAGTATTTTAAGTTGAGGGTTTGAGTGTTGGTTTGTTTTGGGTTTTCTTGTTTGGTTTGTTTTGGGTTTTTTTTTGCGGGGTGTGTGTTGGTGGTTGTGGGGTTTTTTGGTTTGTTGTTGGGGTTTTTTTTTTAGGTTTTTGTTTGGTTGGTTGTTTTTTTGTTGAGTGGTTTGTTTTTTTCCCAGAAATCCAGGAGACTGAATTAATGCAAAAATTCTGCTTAAAAGAAAGTTTACAGAATAAAGTCACTGTTATAGTTGTTAAAGATGATTTCATTAAGAAATTTAGGCTAATTCGATTTGAAAACCTATGAAGCAATAAAGAGTAACTTGTTGGTGATATTACTTATGGCAGATAATTTGCCCACATTTTAATGATGGTATTTAATCATTAATTATACCCTGCCTTAAAATAGGGCATTATGAATCTTTGAGATTTGTCTTCTCCTTTTGTTGCTTAAAGTTTTTCTGTAGTTGAAAATAGCTTAATGTGCTCCAGGAACTGCCATGTAAGACTGTTAATTTATTTTTGCATAACACACTGTGTGATGAAGTCCTTGCTCACAGGTTTGGGCTTTTTTGTCTCTTCTTACTGCAAAGAAGAAGAAAGTTAAAAAAGGACCAAAAAAAAAAAAAAAGGACAACGGATCAGTGACTAGACACTTTTAGTTGTCTTAAATGCAAATTTCTGTCATTCCTCTATGTGAACTATTACTGTAAAATGTCTGGCTTAACCATGGAAGGGAAATGTGTCCAATAAAAGAAATTTAAAGAGCCTTTTTTTGATATGTCTACCTTAGGATCGACCTTTATAATGTCCTGGGCACTTTTTTTGTCTTCTGCTTTTTAGTAAATCTTGAGTTCAGACTACTTGGTGCCCTTACAGCAGTTCCAGCACAGGTGAACTGAGTGGGAATGAGGGCTAGGAACATCTCCTTTTAGCAAACTACATGTGGCATTTTGGCTGCCTGCAGACATTAAAAGAACAAGGAATGACACTAACGGTTTTAGTAGACAGCAGGGTACATTTGTCCTGGCTTGTCCTTCTAATTGAGGACCCCACTGGGCTGCTGCTACTCTGAAGAGGCTGCTGCTACTCTGAAGAGGCTGCTGCTTCTACTGCTCAATTCTCTTTCTCCCAAACACCCTTGCCAGCACTGTGTATATTCCTCCCTTCACCATTTTTAGTAAAGGAGCCACAGAGACAATGTTGTGATCTCAAGGCTTCAGAGAAGTTCCAACTGTTTGGAAATTCTGTTGTTCACCTGGCACCATTTAATAGTTCTGTGATACCTGATGCAAAATTGAATGGAGGTCTAGTTTTTCCTCCCTTTTTGTCCATTGGACTTGCAGTTTTCAGTCACTTTGAGTAGGATCTGGCCCACTGTATAGTGATTTGCAAGTTTCAAATGTACAGAGATTAAGTAATTGGTTTTGACGGTTTATGCATGCCATGGGTCTGACCCATGCTGAAATACACGCATGTGCTTATGCATGGCTGGAAGTCAGGGTAATTCTCTGAATAAATGTGTAAGTCTGAACATGACCTCAAGAAATTTTTTTCTTTGCTTTGCATCATTCTGGACTACCCTTGTATTTGTGCTGGCTTAAAGATGGAAGATGAATCTGAGCATTTTGGAAAGACTGACTCAGCTGGTTGATTGCCTGAGCAGAAATCAGGAACACATGCTACACCAACTAGCAGAGTAATGCTATGTGTGGCTTTGTAATGAAAACCTAAACTAGAGGTAGCCCCTGTAGTTGCAGTGTTGCTTTTAGTTACTTGCAGTTTGCTGTACTATTTGTAGGACAGCTAAATTACATAGCTTTAAAATATTAAATGGTTTTCACTATGAAGTGTGGCTAGAAGTTACTAAAAATAATAAAAAAAATCTCAGTATCAGAGTAAGGCTCACATCTTTTTTGCTGCAGAAAACAAACAAGCTCAATGTCCAATGTTCTTACAGTTCACAGCAACGCAGACTAAGTACCAAATTCCTTGCTGGTATAAAGGTGGTGTATGTTTCTCCAATCATTTTGGCATAACAGACAGGACAGTAAAGTCCATGTTCCAGTAGCATCCTTTTTTGTAATTGTCCATTCTGGCTTATTTTTGGCCAATAGTTCAGAGCAATCTGAGATCTTATTTCAGTGTATCTGGATTTGTATGCCATGTATTGAAAAAGTAGGGTTGTTCTGTCCCTAAATTGCTGATTCTTAATTATTATATTCTGCATAAATAGCAGAAGCAGAGTTGAGGTAATGAATCATTTGGCATCCTAAACAATCCGCCGCCATTGTCCATTATCTTTCTCTGTAATGACTCTGAAACAACTAATGATCACTCTTGCCTCTGACATATACTTCTTTTTGGGCGATATAGCCTCTAAACTTACTGTATTATGTGCTGTGGCAGGTGTTGCTTTCACTTAACCTTACCTTTCTCACATACCAAATTAGCTCTTCAAAAATACTGGAATAACTAGTGTGACATCTTTTTATAGTAGAGCTGTCTATTCTGTTTCAGCCTGAAAATCTTTCTTTAGAGGTGGAATATTTCTGATGAAGTTTCTCCCTTACCTAATCCCCATGAAACTTTATTTAAATCCTACTGAGTTCCTTTTATTACTGTAGCTCTCAATGTTTTGGGGTTTTTACTTTGATAATCTTGGATTTTAAAAATGAAGTGTTGAGTAGGAGAGAAAATGCTATTTGAAGTCTAACTGGAAAAATACAATTTTTTAATTTTTTTTAATCAACCATTCTGAAAGATGGGTGCTCTCTAGCTTCACTTCCTGAGGCTGAAAAACACTTAGGAGCATAATAGTAAGTCCACTTCTTGGGGGGATTTTTTGGGGGGATTTTTTTTTTGTACCCAACATTTAAAGAATTGCATGTATTCATAGAATCATAGAATAGTTAGGGTTCGAAAGGACCTTAAGATCATCTAGATCAAACCCCCTGGCCATGAACAGGGACACCACACACTAAACTATGTCGCCCAAGGCTCTGTCCAACCTGGCCTTGAACACCACTAGGATTGGAGCATTCACAACTTCCTTGGACAACCTATTCCAGTGCCTCACCACCCTCACTGTGAAGAACTTCTTCCTTATATCTAATCTAAACTTCCCCTGTCTAAGTTTAAAGCCATTACCCCTTGTGCTACCACTACAGTCCCTAACGAAGAGTCCCTCCCCAGAATCCTTGTAGGCCCCCTTCAAAAGTTAGGGAATTTGTTATGTTAACCAAAACATGGTTTTTGGAGACTCTTTTTGAAGCTCAGTCTGCAATAGAAGCTATCACAGATTTTGAGTGCCTAGAAAACACTGAATTGGTGTCCAAATCTATCATTCTGCTGAAAAAGTGGGAGCTGAAGAACTCTTTGAAACAGCACTATTATTCACCAAAGCAGAGACTCTCTCGCCAGTACTATCTTACCTTTCCTATAGTGATTTCTTCTTGTCATGAAGGGAACAATTTATTATAATTTGCTAGTTCATTCTTTGCTGCTTAACTCCTCTAATCTTAAATGAATATAGTTATCTGCTTGCGTAACCCATCTTCCCCGCTGAGTTTGAAAATGCTATATATAATTTATGACTCATTGAATGTACTGAATCTTGTGTTTTTAAAGCTATATTCATGGTTACTGTGTTGGATACATGTCTACATACAAATATTTCACTGCTGAATGATAAGAAGCAATCTATAATGAGTAAAATTATTTGAGATAACTTAACCAGAGGCTTCTAAATATGTACTGTGTCCAGTTTAAAATGTTAAATAATAAACTATAGGGGAAAAGTAAGATACTGTTCATAGAAAACTGTTGCTATTATGATTTTTGGAAACATTCTATCAATCTAGAAATGTCTACACACTGAGGACACTAAAACCAGCAGCTTTTGTCTTTTGAAGTTGACTCTAGTGACTTATGACATATTGTTTCACCAAACAGAAAGCTATTGAAAAGCTCTATGCATTTACACAGCTCCCTCCTAAGTTATGAATCTGGTTAATTTGCTATTACTTGTGCATATAGCAGGCAGCCTGAGAACTGCTACATCTGTGTCCATCTGCATGAAACTCCAAGGAAAAGAAAAGAGAGAGCAGAGGTATGAGTGACAAGGGATTATAAACATTAGAGAGTTAATTAAACCACAAAAACTCCTGCAAGGTTCAGGCTGGTAAACTTATATCTTCTGTTGCTGAACTAAGATAAGAAAAATAATCCTGGTTGCCTAGCAACTACATTGCACAAGCTAACAGTGGAAAATCTTTGGGTTGATGGCAAATTAAAAATGGACATTTCATGTGAAGAGAAAAAGATTTATCTAGAACCTTTAGTCAACTGATAAATTCATTGCATATTACTACAAATTAAAATGGCAATGGATCTAGGAATATTTTGTGGGAGATTGTAGATAGTCAATATGGCTTAACATCTTAGCAAGAATGATGAATTGGCTTGTAAGAACAGACTACTAAGTGCATCCAAAGCATATAGTGTTGATTTGTGGAGGAAATGCAAAGACTGGTGAGGGAAAAAAAAAAGAAAAAAGAAAAAAATTGGTAGAGCTTGTTTACAACTTCCAGCCTATAAGGGCATTTTCTACAACCATGACATGTTCATTTAGCAGTTCTTTTGCAATTTAGCCTTGAATAGAGAAGCAAGAGGAAAATGTTAGTGAATTCCCATTTTCTAAGATTAGCTTCAGCAGAAAGCTATATTGCAGCAGCCCAACTCTGCCAATTGCTGAGCACGTGCCTGCAGCAGAACTTGCTGCTTGCCCAAGCTTCAGGGTAGTTCTCTATATCCTTGAAAAAGAAACAACACAAACTGTCCCAGAGATGCAAGGTGCTGTTTGAGTCACGGTGGGTTAAAGAATATTACATTAATATAATGCTCATAGCTGATGTTTCATGTACCACAAGTAGCTTTCTTCTGGTTCTTTTTCTTCAGAAGACAGAGCTTTCTTACCATACAAGCCCTTTTCCCATCCACTGCAAACCAGGAACATTCCTTAAAGTGTCATCCTTTCATAACTTCTGCTATTACGCATGGTAATCAAATTCTGGCAGTTTGCTCCTGTCTTCTCTATCTGTGTTTGTTTTGCAATTTAATATTCAGCTAAAAATTAAAGAATTTGAGTTGGATTTTGGAGATTATCTGATATTTTTAGAATAGTCAGCACAGAACAGCTCAGCCTTCTTTTTGCTCAATGCAAAGAGCTCTTATTGCAAGCCTGTGTCTGTATACCTTTTGATTTTTAAACTGAACAATATTTCTCTTATATGATGTCTAGAGCTGCTAGTATGCTCATAATGACTTTCATGTTTCCATCAGTAGATGTCAGTAGTGTTAACAGCAAACTGAATCATGCAATTAAGATAGTCTTTAAAGTCCTTTGGGGGCCTTTGATACAGGTACTGTAAGCATTACAGTTTATCTTTGTTGCAGATTCCTAGTCAGAAAGAAAACACAAATATTTTTATTTTGCAACATTTATTTGTTTTTAAAGCTGTTATTCTTTCTCTTAAACTAATTTGAAATTTGAACTCGCAATCCATTCTAGCAAATAAGTGTTTTATATGGATGTGCAGTTCACAAGGTGATAAAAAGCAGAATTGACTGTACCTGTGTTAAGTTACAGATAATCAAACTGAATGAGCTTTTAATAATTAGTTGTGTCCTTGTATGTCTTATCTGCTTGAAACAGCCAGATTCATCAAGGAATACATTACCTTTGGGTGCCATCAGGTCCTGCCAATCTCTCTTGTGCACCAAGGTGAGAAGAGGAGGGAGGAGGTACTAAAACAGGTATTTTCAATCCATAGAGAGGCCCCTGGCTGAAGCAGGGAGAAGTGTGAGGAGGAAAGAGTAGCAGAGAGGAGCTGTTGCAGACTGGCTGCAGCCCCCCATTCTGTTTGTGCTGTTCAGAGGTGGGAGAGATGAGGAGTTGGAGATGGAGTGAAGCTGGGCCTGGGAAGAAAGCTGAGGTGAGGGAAGTTGGGGTTTTTTTGTTTGTTTGTTTTGTTTTATTTTTAATTTATTCATCATCCAACTCTATTTTAATTGTCATTTTCTTCATATTGAATCTGTTTTACACATGATGGTAGCTGGTAAGTAATATCCCTGTCTTTATCTTAACCCCTGGTGAGCTTTTCCTTTTTTCTGTCCTGTCCTGTTGAGGAGGCAGGGGGTGAAAAAGAGAGAATGGGGGTCTGGCAACCAGCCAAAATCAACCTGCCATGACACTACTCCAAGCAAGATAATTTCAAAGTCACATTAGGTTACTCAGAGCCTTGTCCAGTCGATTATTTACTTTTAAATTTCTATGGATTAAAATGCCACAGCCTCTCTGGGCACCTGTTTCTAGTATTTAACTTCTCTCCTTGCAAAGCATATTTTCCTTTCAGCACAATGAAACTTCCAGTCCTTTACTACAACATAAGCATTTGGAATGACCTAGGAAGGATTCAAGCAGATTATTCTTATTTTCCAAAGCAGTCCTACAGTGAAGCTATCTATAATTGCTTCAGACTATGTACAACACAACCAGGGGCTTTGTGTTGTCTATGCAAGTATATTCCACCTTTTCATAGAATAATACTAACTTTGGCTAGAAATTTCTTCCTAAACTGGCTTTCCACCCTAAAAAAAATCAAAACATTCCATACTTCAAGTCTTCAGGTTCCCTGTGTCTTCCTTCTATTCCCCCTCCAGCAATTCCATCTCTGAACACAACACGCAGGCCCAGTACTTTTCTTTTTAGAGTCAGAGTGACAATGAAACCAGTGTAATGGGACAGTTTCACTGGCAGGCAATGGCTTTGACCAGAAGTTCTAAACTTGGACTCTTTCAGTGTTTCATTTAACATTTCACAGTTACATGTATGGTTGGTTAAACAGTCTGTTTAGTACATGCTGAAGCTTGTTTACATTCTGAATAGGTGGACTGATCTTCAATCCCCACCTTTCTATCATGGTTGCATGAAATCTGAACTCCATGTGGGGCAATCTAAATATCCTTTCAGGTTTTCCTGCCAGTCAGACAGAGGTGATTAAAACAGATCAGAAATGTGAGAAGGATCTTGGGTTTTTACCTGGGTTTTGCCCAACACTGAAAGTAAAAGTGGTAAACTTTCTGAACTTGTGATTAAATACCACAGTAGGGCTCTGCCTCCTAACAGCCAATAAGAAGCTAATTAAAAAGTAAAAGCATTTTTTGTAAGAAGTTATACAGTTTATGAAGAGAGGCAACCTAACTTCCAGTAGTGACTAGAGTTTAGAATGATACTACTAGATTCTTTTTAGATTTATGGGAAAACTGGTTTGAAAACTATCCTTAACAAAACAAGTAAGCTTTAATTTATGGGAATTAAATCTCAGAACTTGAAAACAAGTACCTGAAGTCTGAAGTTCATCAAATCCAGTACTAAAGCTGGGAGGTATGTAAAATATACTTGCAATTGGTTTATGGAGCAAGATTATTCTTGAATTGCAAATGTACATCAAATTAGGAAAAGCTCTGAAAATTTATCCTTCAATATTCAAAGGGAATTGGAGAATTAGTGATGCTGTGCAGGAACATTTAGATAGTTACAGAATAAAACTAAAGATTCATGTAGAAAACAATGCACTGAATGTAAGGCAAGATGAGCTGACTTTCTGCATATTACTGACTAAGGTAATTACTTCTAGTGCTGAAGTTAACTGTGACTTATTCTTTGAAGCACATGACTCACCAGGAAAGGTTCAGGGAACTCGGCTTAAGCCTAGGAAAGAAAAGGGGAAGTGTGCTGCAAAGGGAACATAATCGGTGCCTTCCAGTGCCTATGGGGAGGTTATCAAGAAGGAGTCAGAGTCTTTACAGATGTGTATGACAGGAGGACAAGGGATAATGGATGTAAATTGAGAGAGGCAGAAGATCCAATTTAATAGGAATGCCATGAGGACAGACAAGTGTTGGAACAGGCTTCACAGAGATGATGTGGAATGTCTGTCCTGGAGGTTTTCAAGAGCAGACTTCATAAAGCCCTTAGCAACCTGGTCTGACCTCAGAGATGACCCTGCTTCGAACATAGTTGAATTAGAGACCTCCTGAGGTTTCTCCAATATGAATGACTCTGCAATTCATTATTGATTCTGTTGTGGCTCTTCTTTGGTTACATAATCTATTGATTTTAGAGAAAAATTAACTGCTTTAGGATTGTTTCTAATATCTTTCCTCATATGAGAATTAGTTTTGTGGTTGACTTACTACCAGGACTGAGGAGCTGTGCAAATGTGCAGGTCTCATTAAAAAGTATTAAAGTATAGTTTTGCTGACAGCGATTCAGACCATGCTCATCCCATTTAGCTGCTGCCAAAGTCAACCAGTATCTTTTACTGTGCTGCTTTTTATAAGCTTCCTTTTACAAATTCCCTGTGTGAATGACTGACAGCTTTGGTCAGTTCTCACACAGAAAGTTCAGAGTTCTGGTAATTAAAGTAATCTTGCATGCTGAAATGAAAATTTGAGAGGTGTCATCATAGACAGAAGACTTGAACAGAAGCTGATGACATGCAGATCTCATTCAGTTTGAAACAAATGTTTTCTCTCTGTGCTTATAGGTAAACAAGTGGAGTGAGAGATTTACAGGAGACAGTGGTGAGGGACATAATTTGAAACAAGAAGAGCTTTCATACTTGTAGGCTTTTAAGGTCTGACTAAGGCACTGAGTAACATAGTCTCCTAGTTGACCAAGGAGGAGGCTCAAGTAATGACCTCAAATTAAGGTTGGAAATAGCATCAGTCCTTCTTACTGCAGTATCTGTGGTCAATGCAGGTGACAAGCCACTAATGGCCATGTCATACAATGGTCTGGACTCAGCTGGTTCCACTCATACCTGATGATGCTGTCATACATCATTAAAGAAATTATTTGGAGCAAGAATGGGAATCACAACTTTTCTAGCTGCCAAGGTAAGTGTGCTGGGAGTTAAAACAATATTAAGCTGTCAAATCAGCTTAATATTGTTTTAATTAATCTCTCTGGCTTTATTTGCTTTAATATTTAAAAAGAATAGGAAAACCAAGAGTGAGAGAATGTTATACTGGCTATCTAATAGCGTAGTATAGTATGTATAGCCTTTTTCATCCTTCTTTTATAATAATAATATCTTATAATCTGTTTTAATGGCATTATAGTGAGTGACAGAGAATATTTGTTAGTTAACAAAGAGACAAAAGTAACAGGATGAAGCTGAAATCAGTTTTGTAGTATGACATACCCTCTTGTAATGGGAAATTGAAGATTTTGTTATGATGAGTTCAAAGCTTAATCACACAGACTTTTTTCTGTAATGAAGAAAATGTATGTGAGGTTTTGAGCATGATAATGAAAACAAACCCCAAACATCCATCATTAGACATTCAGATGATAACATGGGATTTTTTTTCCCATATTAGCCATTAGTCACCAGCAAGCACGTAAGCATTCCCACATTCTAATTCTGTCTGAATCACTTCAAACAATTTCAGTGTGTCTGATGAAAAACCCAAGAAAGAAATTTGTGCTGACATTGAAACCAGACAGTCATACTGAAGGTTCAATGGACACCAGCTGTCTGATAATTTTGCCTTGAGCTGCATGCTTTCTTTTATATGTGGGATTCATTTGTCAAGTAACATCAGTCCTTATTCAATTTTAGTCATGATTTGCCAAGTTTGGTGGTTTTTATTTTTTTGTCTAACTCTGGAAAATAGGTATAACTAGAAATATTGAATGTAACAGAATGCAGCTTTCATCCTATCCTATTCCGCATATCAACAGCACTGAGTTCAAACCTACAACATAAGTGAACTGGACTGAAGCAGCAACTACTGCCACATTAATTCACAATTACAATTTCCAATACAACAGAATCACGAGAAAGCAGGGATTAGATAGACAGACATTGGTCAGTTGTGACTCAGTGGTGGTGGATGAAGCTTGGGGGGAATGTGCAGAGTTTGCTGCAATTCAAAAAACCACTGAGTCATACATTTGCAGGCCTGGAAGTAAGATGTTCTATAACTGCAGAGTGGGCAAGGGGGAGAGATTCTGGATAAACATTTTTTGTGTCCTACGTTTCCTAGTTATCAAGTTTTTTCTTCAAGAAAGTAACTATCTTTATGTTCCAGTAAAAAGTGACTTTTGAGATTGAAAGCCTTTTGTCCTCTTTGTGCTTTGAAAGAAAAGCCTGTAAGAGAGAACTAGCTATAATAAGATCTAGACAAATCCACTCAAAGACTTCTTATTCAGTCAGTTGTCCAGGCTTCTGAAACATAGGTCAGTACAATTAATTCTTATATTTCTCTGTGGCTTTCTTTTTAATGTGGAATATTTGCATGAAAATGTACCAAGAGTTATTATGCCTATCCTTTCCTAAACAGTAAATGCAAGAGTACAGTAAGTATGATTTTTTCATATTACAGGTGAGCATAAACATACAAGTATCTTTCATCCCTAGTCTTTTATTCAGTTTGCATACACCTAGCTTCAGTACAGTTAAAGAACCTCAGTAACTTCTGTGCACCTACTGCACTGCAGTAGTACTGCATATATATTGAGCATTTCAACTGAGTCATATATATTTAACATTTCAAGGTCTTTGTATTTGCTGAATTTTCATTTGTTTTGACCTCAGTTTTTCAATAGAAGGTGTATATTGGAATGGTGAAGAAAAAAAAAATTGCAAGATCTTTCTTCTTGAAGCAAACTCATATTGCAAGGTAAGTTCCAGCAGAAGTACTTTACTAATGCATTTTTTGTTGAGTTATTCGTAGCTTATACTACATAGGGAGCATATGGATGGATATGTGTAAATTCAACAGTTAGATTTTTTAAATGTGTGTGCACTTTAAAGATCACTCATCTGAGCTTCTTATAAATGATCACTTTAAGAAGTTTTTGTGTTTGTTTTCCTTTCTCTCGGATTTGCTTTGCCTCCCAAATACTTTTTTTCATTCTTCAATTATAAGGCTTCTGTTAATGTCAATAGTTATAGCTAAATCAGAAGCAAGAAAGCTTAATTCATTAAAAAGAACAAACTTTGCCCATCTACAGTTTTGTGGGGATGAGCATAGCTTTTCACATGTATATTCAGTTAGAAAGTTGGTTTTGTATTTGGAAATATCTTTTAGTTATCTGGCTACTTGCATTTGGAATGCCAAAAGCAAGCTGTTGTGGAATCAGCCTGGGTAAACCAAATTTGATTTGTTCAACAAGACAGTTAGTTTTGGGATATTGTGGATGTTCGTAAGACAAGAGTAGCTGGTACAGGGAGACAGCAGCAGACACTTCTGTATATGCAATTACAAATGTTTGGCATGCTGCTGAGCTCTAAGTAGACATGTATGGAGATGTGTCCTAAAGAACTACAATTTTCTTGAATTCTTGTAGTGTAAATCATATACTCAATGATTTCATTCTCTTCTTTTGTTCTTTAACTCAGAATACCAAAAGAATGCCTCTTTCTCACACAACAGCTGCCAGAGACAACCAGTCATTGCTATTAGT
The DNA here is from genome assembly GCF_000696875.1 of Nestor notabilis. Classification (NCBI taxonomy): domain Eukaryota; kingdom Metazoa; phylum Chordata; class Aves; order Psittaciformes; family Psittacidae; genus Nestor; species Nestor notabilis. The sequence continues at coordinate 30,272 of NW_009918055.1, read as the reverse complement.
TCTGTGTCTGATGTCTGTTATGTTCTCAGAATTACAGTTTTGGCAGTCCAGGTCCTTAAATTTTGCTCTTGAAACTCTAGTGTGGGTTAAAATGGTCAATCAAACTGAAGTCAATATTTGCTATGTTTCCATGTCCATCTCACATAATGCCGTTTCTGATAGTACTTTTCAGATAGGATCACTTCAGGTATGATAAGCAATGTGTCAACTATTTCTTACTTCAATCATTTCAGGCACTATTGTTGCACCCAAAAAGACTTGATATGGGGAATTTAATTCATTGCTGACTACCATAATTATTTAATGTGGATATTGGGAAACAAACAAAAAACCCCAAACATTCAAAACACTGGTGAAAACTGTTTCCTCTGCTTTTTCCACACTCATCTTGACTCTGGACGCCTCCTCTCCCCTTTATAATTGCCACAGGTCACTTCAGTGACTCAATGAGCAGTGCAGGAGGTTATGGTCAGTATGCTGCAGTTTCATTCTGCTGCTTCTTCCTTCTCACTCATCTAATATGCTCTGGCATAGTTCCTTCATGGGCTGCAGTCCCTTTGGGGGTGTGAGGAGAGGAGAATCAGGAAAAAATGTAAAACCTGTGGGTTAAGAACTGTCTAGTAATTGAAATAAAATAAAATAGAATAATAATGTAATAATAATCGTATTGAAAAGGGAGACAACAAAGAGAGAAATAAAATGCAAGAAACACAAGTGACACACAATACTTTATCAAAGTACAAATACAGTACAAGCACAGTACTGACCAATGCCTAGCCTGTCGCTGAGCAGCGATTGGTCCCTTCTGGGTAACCCCCCCAGTTTATATGCTGGGCATGATGCGCTGTGGTATGAAATACGCCTTTGGCTAGTTAGGGTCAGGTGTCCTGTCTCTGCTTCCTCCCAGATTCTTGTGCCCCTCCTCACTGGCAGAGCATGTGAGACTGAAAAGTCCTTGGTGTGGGTAAGCACTACTGAGCAACAACTAAAACATCAGTCTGTTATCAATATTGTTAATATTGATATATTAATATTGACTACAATATCAATAGTATTATCATACTAAATTAAGAAATCACAGCACCATACCAGCTACTAGGAAGAAAATTAAGTCTATCAGAGCTGAAAACAGGACAGTAATTCTCCACTGACCATAAGAAACCAATTATCAAGTTGACTATTTTATGGTTTGCTTAAGTCATACTTTCTATAATCCTGTTTGTTTTTTTAGTTAGTTTTAGCTTCCAAGGTAATTCACAGAAATTTGACTTGAAGTCCATGTTGTTTGGTGAAGATAGCTATAAGGAGTGTTCTCAGTGGTATGAAGGCTCACTTTATTTAGGAAAGCATTAAGATTAATCTAATATGTGGTGGAAACACTGGAATACAAAGATCTATAGTCTGATTCTGGAGGTGACATCCCAGCCTGAGATGGAAGAAAAGATATATCCTTCGCTATTTTTCTGTTAAATTTATCATGCTGTAGCTCACTCCTGTTTAAATGGAGACTTAAGTCTCCATTTAAGTGAATTAAGTGAATATTAAGTGAATATTATTCTATGGAAAAAAAAAATAAGATGCATAACTAGGCTCATTCTCATGGAGTGAGCTCCATGAAATGAGTCAGTTCCTCCTGCAATGAAACTTCAGATCATCCATGTGAAGAGCAGCAGTAGAATTATGAGTTTAATGTACAGTTGATTATAACAAGGTTTGGACACCCAACATTCCTGCACATATTTGAAGATTTTAGCCTTAATCTTTTGTCTGCATTATCTATCAAAACACTGATAGAAATTTGTCTATTTTTAAGTTTCTATCTTTGTTATTGTGACATTCAATATGAAGAAGATTACCAAATGTAGCTTATTTTGTATGTTATTCTCTCAGGAAGAAGTTTTTTCTTTATGAAACGCAGATTCATTAGTAGCTAATTGCACTGTTTAATACAGATGGTGTTTCACTCTGATACAGAAGTAAATAATATAACTGTTTACAAATATTTAATTTGAAACAGAGCTGTCAACATCACTTTTTGAGTATATCAGAAGATTTGGAAGAATCATTTGATGTTTTAAAAAGTTGATCTTAATGCAAGTGCTATACAATAAAACTAAAAATTGTTTCCAACTTCATGTCAATATATCATTATTAGAAAAAAAGAGTATCAGCAATCCTTTGTGTTTGATATTCTAGCCTTTAATTTCTATTTGATCCTAAATTTTTGATAGTTTTACTTCAAGATGAAGCAATGCAATAGAGTACAAGTTCCTACATAAGAAAGTAATACTGGAGTTTTACTCTGTATCAGCTGTCTAACATGAATCACAAAGAACAAGTGTTCATTTTTTTCCAATTTTCCATTCTTTTGTCAAAGAATTTCAGCCCAGTTTCAAGGGACTTCCATCCAGTAAAGTCAGTGTAAGGATTTCTATATATTGCTAAGGCATTTTAGAAGCAGTTCCTCTCTTTTTTTTCTGCTGACATTTAGTAGATGTGGCAAGCAAACAACATCTTCAGCACTGCTTCAGATGTACACTTCATTTTCCTCAGAGCCTGAATATTTAGTGTGTGACACAGTCTGAATTTTTTACTACCTTATCTCCAAGTGTTTAAGATAAGTAAGTTTATGTGATTACATTTACATCCTAAGTTCATAGATCACATTTAACAAAGAACAGACGGAGGCAAATATCAGGAAAAAATGCATTATTTTACAAGGCTACATTCTTGATCTTTTTCTAATACACTGGTTACCCATAAGAACAAATGTATGAAAGATATTTTAATGAAAATAATTATTTTCCATGTGAACTGAATTTTGTATAAATTTCGTAATTAACAAGAACAGAGGAATTCATAAATAGAACTAAAACCTTCCTTTTCAGGAACCCAGATGCCATTTTTATCTGTTATTCTTAAAACAGTATCAGGAAAACTTAATAAATTTTCAAAGCTTTTGTGGTATTTAGTTGACTTTAAGAGAGATTGTAATACTTTTGTGCCAATGTGCAGCATATGCATGGTTGTAATATTCAATAGTGATATATTTTAAATGGTAAATTAGGGCATAAAACATAAGTTTCATAAAGAGATGTTGATCCTACTGGAAGAATGCAGAAAATGGAAAGACTCAAAACATGTTCTTTTAAAACTACTACTTACATTAAATTATATTGGTAAAACATATTATTTATTTTAAATCTTAGCAACAGTGTAAAATTTTAATATTGACATTAAAATGTGGTGAAATATCAAACCATGATTATTAGTTCTCTACATTTGTTATCTCTTGTGATTTATTGCATGAGTAGTTTCCTGTACAACTTCTTGATATACTTCAGCGTCAAGAGTTATAGTAGTTTTAACTTATCTTTGCTATCAGTAAGTTTGTGGTCCAAGGCTTTGTGGTCATGCAAGCTTTACTCCTGAGTAAGATGAAGTATTCCGCAAAAAAAGGCATGTTCCTACTGTCGTATGCAAGCACGAGTATATTTTTCTCTTATCTCCTCCCCATTTTTTATGCAGGAAGTATTCTAATAAGAAGTGACATTTTCAGTGGTAGTATTTTTATTTGCTTGATTCTGGTGCTATGAGACACTTTGTGATAATGTCACTTTAAGGTAAAACATCTTTATCAAAAGAGCTGATTATATTAAGGCAATGTCCAAGGAAGAATAATTAGACATGAATACTTACAAAAATACCTTTTCTGTAGGAGGAAAAATTATTACTGGTTTTAAGTTTTAGAATAAAAAATATAAGACATAATTGTTTAAGAATATTGGTTTCATTGAACGCATTTAAAATTTTAAGATGTGTTAATTGGTACAAAAGGTTTGTATACTACATATAGTTTTGAAAGTACGTTTTTCTCGGCATAGGATGGAGGATATGGTAAGATAGGAAAGCTCCCTAAGATATTCTGAAGATGAAAAAACCCTGCATCATTCAAAATGTGTGACAGTTCCTAGGTACTTAAGAGATAGTGCTTAAGACTAAAGCTATTAGTAAAGAATTATTATAAATATAAAAAAAACCCAATGTAAAATATTACAAATATTCCAAAATGGATAAAAACTCAGTCATGACTTCATCCACTTTGTCTCATGAGTCTTGACCTTGCAGCAATACGTTCTGGGTGCGAGAACAATTAAAAACTGCATGAACTTAAATTCTTTTGTATATGTTAAATGGCTTTAGATAAGCAAGAAAATCTGATTAAGCAGCATCACCTGTAGTAAGGGAACCAATACATCCTTTTACTATAAAATATTGGTTTGAGACATTTCAACCTTTTGGCCTAAAGTTTCCTAGCCCTAAGATTGCTTCATGCAGTCTCTGGGCTGCATTTTTGCATGAGATTTTCCAAACTGAATCTCCTGCGGTAAAAGGAAAAGGAGGACTTTTTCTTTTTTTTCTTTTTTTTTTTTTTTCCTGTAATATTAGAAAGGAATGAAAATGCACTGAAATTTGGGAAAAAAATATTGGATTTTACTGAGAGTTTTCTGTGTGCTCAAGGGAAAATCAGACTACCTATGAGAAGAAGATAATGAGTAGTCCTCAGAGAAAGCTTCTGAGGAACACAGGTAGGTGGAAGTGAAACCTGGGACAAGAAGTGGCTCAAGCTGGAACATGAAGGGTAACCTGGAACAGTGTCCTCAAGAAGCTAGGCAGAAATCTGTCCCAATAAAGGAACACATCAACAGCACACCTAATCAACTTTGTGGTTTCCAAATCTCACTATTGCCTCTTACATGCAAACAGGCAACCCGCTACTAAGGTCTGTCATTTCCCTGAAGTGCTTTTCTGAGCAGAAGATAAGCAAACACTGCTACCAACATTCCCAGTTGCACAAGTGATGTGTTGGCTTTAGAGTTTCTAGCCTTGTTTTTACCCTGGTGGATTGCAATAGGTTACCACCTGATTTAATGCTGATTGAAGTTACTTTTCAAAAACAGCTGATTAATGCACAAAAATTTACTCCTGAGGTTGCAGGCCAAGCATTCCAAAGTTGCTGGAAATGAGTTAGTTGCCTATATGGTCTTAATCCATTATCCATATGCATAGGTTTAATGATTATTTTATTGTATAGGACACTGTGTGTCCTATAGGACCCAAATCAATTTGTATCCACTCTGGGGAAAACTAAATTATAAAGCCACTACCTGACTTTTTGCAGCAATTAGAAAGCATTCAGGAAAAAAACATAACACAGTAGTTAAGCCAGCCAGGTGTTTTCCTGAGAGTACTCAGCTGCATTCTTGTCTGTGCAAAATATTGCATGAATTCAAGACAAATAATTTGCAGGGAGTCACTTGGAGGGGTGCTTCACTTTGATTGCTTAAGGGAGATACTGGCTGGATCACAGACTGGAATGGTCTAACCATTCTGAAGAAAAAGAATCAGTTTTACACAGGCACACTGGGTGAGTAGATTTGTGAATACTCTTTAGGGTCTATCCGCTGTTGGAAATACGGCACAGATATTTTCATCAGCCATTATTTTAAACGCATACAGTAAAACTAAGCTAATATCTGTAAAACACTTGAGTGTTTAATGGTGGGACACATAAGAGTATATGAAGTATTTGGTTCTACCATGTGCCACCACCACAAGAAAAAAAAAGGATGGGCTGATTTGCTGGTGTGTAATTAAAGATAAACGAAAATGAAGGCATCTATTTAAACTGATAGCCCCTGGAGTAATGAAAGCTTAAAAGTCTAAGGCTCTCTACTAAGATTTCTCTGCTGTGCTTTTTATTTATATCAGCAGTGAATAGTATTTTATTTGACTGATGAAGCTGAAGTAGTAGACTTCTTAATTTCAGCAGGTCATCATGAAAGATCAGTTTATGAAGGGCTTGCTGTAAATCACAGTCTGATTTTACAAATTAGATAGCTTTAATGTTTGTGCAGTGGATACTACAGCCTGAAAGGATTTAAGCTGTTCTTTCCTGATAGTATAATTTAGGGTTCTGATATGAAACTCTGATTTATGCTTATTTTAAAATTATCCCAAGGCACCTTGTGAAACAGTTTCCATGACAGATTACTTGAACCTTAAAAGGCATTATATGCTAAATAAAATAAAAATCCAACATTGATCCTATTTTTTATTCTTCATAACATATTCTTCATAAAGTTAGAACCTAGATAATTGATTTTTATTCATTTAAATAATTTCAAAAGGAAACTCAAAATACAACAGGAGGCAGAATGAAATGTAAGGATTTTTTAAACTAGTAATTATTTGCCTCTTCAGATAAATGTCTTTCTTAGATACAAAAAAAGAACACTTTTAACAGGGCAGAATATACATCCCTTTATAGCATAAATCTCCCAGATTTATGGTAATTAGGTAGTAGACTCAGACTCTTGAGTTTTCATGATTTATGAGCATAAAGTTAGAAGCCTCCTCAGTTTCTTCAGTAGAAGAAAAAGACTAATTGCATTGAATCATCACTTTCTTTAAATTTCAGACTAAAAGTTGTGCTAAGTCCTAGAAGCTTTCCTTATCTTTCTTTTGTGAAAACATTCCCATATATCTGTTACCTTATGTGGACATTTAAGGAGAGATTATATCTTGTACAAGGCTGTCTATGGATTCCCTCAGTTTGGTTTTCAGGGCTAAAGCTCAGATTAAAACCTCACTTGCTAATCTTGCCACGTAGATTGTTCCTTCTGGACTTTATACTTCCCTACCTTGCCTGTTTCATAGCAGCCAACTTTTCTGCCTGGGGCTTAGCATAATGGTGAGGTTTGAATTAGAGGTAAAGTATAATTTCACAATAACAGTGATTCCTTTCATGCCCATGTGAATACTGCATGCATCTGTTGCCATTATCCTGATCTGTGGAAAAAATAAGTAGTTGTTTCCAGGGCTATCAATCCAACTTTTATCCTAAGTATTAAATATGCTTTGGTGAGATCTTGAATCCATTTGTGTGGCTGTTTTAATGCCCACGAGCTACTCTATCTAACTTAAATATAGATGCTGAGACATCTAGTTTATGTGAAACAGTTGTTCCAGACTCTACTGAAGGCTAAATTTAAAAAAAAAAAAGGTTCCTTTTTTCTCGTATGTGTGATCTGGGGTTTATTTGCAACACTCATCTCTAGAACGAAAGTGAGAGCATATGTATACTAGAGATGCAGACATCTAAAACTGACTCAGTTTTCAAAAATCTGTAATCAAATACATTCTTTTTCAGAGATTGTGTTCTAAGCAACACATTTTTAAAAAAACATGTTTGGGTACTATCGAGCTGTTTTATTAAAAATGGAAAGGAATTGTGCATATGAAGGTTAAGACACTTGAAAAGCAGAGCTGAAAGCTAACGTAGCATGGAAACTTCAGGCTTTCTACAGTGCCAAGCAACAAATTTTCAGAGGATACATCAAGCAAAACTTAGCAGAAAGTGTGTGAAGACTATGAACATGCTTTCATTTTTGTACCTCATGAATATTTAGTTAGTGGCTTTCAGAAGATATACAGAAGAATAAAAAAAAGAATAAAATGAGTTAACAAAAAATCATGGTGTAAGTCAACGTCAGTGGCAATGTTTAGATGTTCAATTTGACTTGAACTTTGATTTTTACTTAGAATTTCTTCTAGGTTGTGGGCTTCATATTTTGAAAGATTTAGAGAAGATTTTTTTGGCTGTGATAGTAAATGTAAAATAGTCTAATAACTGTTACTTACGTTATTTAAAAATTTTACTTAATTTCCATTCCAGGGTAAAAGTTCTAGTGCAACTGAAATTCATGCTAAGGAAGTTCAGAGCTCTGAAATGCTTAGTTCTTCTAGGCATGGGGATTTGTTTTTTTGGAAAGAGAGAGGAAAACAAGAAGATTAAGTATCAGACTTGCATTTTATTTTCCGGTAAATTTCAGTTTTAAGAGGGTAATACTACACATTCAAGGAAGAAATTTTTTAAAATATTTATTCTCCAAGTAAGAAAATTCTTGCAAAAGTATTTTTTTGTTCACCTCTAGATCTTCTGAATTAGAAGTATTGCCAATTACTAAACATTTTAAAAAGCTATTAAGCTTCTACAAAGTTAAGTATGGGCATTTTCTGAATTGGAGGTTCAGAGAACTGTGCTCTTCAAGGTCACGCAGCCCTTCGAGTATAGTAATAGATATTCCCCTTGATAGTAGTTACACTGTCATTAGCACCCTTCTGACAGTTCTTAATATTTTAGAATAGACTGGTGGACTAAGGCTGGTTAATGGATAAAACCTATCTTACTACACTGACGAAGTCAATTGTAAGGTTGTGGTGAAGCTTATGATTGTGATGATAAACATCATTATCACCCATCATATATCAGTGAAATACTATAGAAGAGTGTGACACAACCATCTGTGGAGATATTTAGAAGTGTAGATATGATGCTTATGGATATGGCTTAGTAACAGACTTGGTAGTTTTAGGTTCATTGTTGGACTCAATGATCTTAGGTCTTTTCCAGCCTAAACAATTCTATGAAGATATTGGCATATGTTCAAACTCAGGTTTGCTTTCCTAGGACTGTTTAATCTGACGTTTGACAGACAGACTGGATTCAAACAAGATCAACACTTTAAAACGGCTGGATTTTTTTGATTTAGAGAGAAATTCAGAAGTATGCTCACTACACCTTGATTTAAGCATGTAGTTTGTCACATTTACTATCACTTCGGCTCTACATCAGATAGAGGGATGTAAATAAATACGCATTGCTGCAGAGCTGTCCTGTTAGAAGTGGAGTTTTGAAGTGATAATTCCTAAATGTTTAGGAAAAAGTTGCATAATAGCACCTGGTAAAGCCTAGAGATGTTTGTGGTGGAGAAGATTAAATATAACATCTCCCAAGTAGAGGATGAGAAAGAATATACACCACAGGAAATAATGTACACTCTAGGAAATAATTTACACAAGTAGAAATAATTAATCAAAGGTAAGTATGAAAAGCAATCAGTATATCATTATAAGCAGTAAATTTAATTTCTTCAGTATGTTTTACGTCTTTGGAATATACTAGGGATATACCATGAAGCAAGTTTTCAGATTTGAAAGGCCAGATTTTGTATTTTGTGGCCATTTGTATACTACAGCTTCCCAAAATACCTCTCAAAGAGAGGCAGTTTCTTCTTACAAAATGTAATGTTTCTGCACTTCAAACAATTTTCCTAACATTGAAAAGCATTAGCTGTCTATTCTTGCTTGCTAAATTAAATTTTCTTTTGGAGTGTCTGCTTCAGCCGAAGGAGCAAATTTTCTTGTCTGAATTATTTGTGAGAAAAAAACATTCAGTGCACTCCAGTAGTTCTTCAGCACTTCAGTTAGTCTTTTGCAGTTTTAGAAGAACAGATCAAACCTGCACATTTCTCTGCAATGAAGCTGTGTCCTGAACCCTCACGTTTTTTTACGCTGAGTGGAAGTGTGGATTTCCACACTCCAGATGGCACCATTTCTCCTCTCAGCATGGCACCACTGCATCTCTCTGTAAGTACCCCAAGTAGTAAACAGCCTAGTAGAAGGTCTTTGACCTTGCACTACATCTGAAGGAAGTTTGCTCTGAGAATATGAAAGAAGCTCAAGCAGAGTATCTGGTATAAAAGCCATCTCCTTTTTTGGGCCTCACTTAACATTAATTTCACTTGCAAGGGACATTCAGTGAACATTTTAAAACCTAGTAAATATGTTTTACCTGTTTCCTGTTCTAGGCTCAGTACAAGAGCCAACACTCTCCGAGTTTGAACTAAATCAGACAGACAAAAAGCAGAAGCACATTAATTTTGCTCACCCTCAAATACCCCTTCCTGGGGTCATCAGGTCACATCCTTAGTTCCCATTTACCAGATTTATCAGTGTAATAGTAGTTACACTGTACAGCCTCCTCCAGAGGAAATCTCTGGCCATCTTCAACAATTGTCGAGGAAGCTTCTTTCCAAATTAATGAGCAGCCTGCCTTCTTGAAACCTCTTAAACGATGTTTTCTGAATTCTGAATTCCATGGCATGTCACATCTTGATTGTCCCTGATTGTCTTCTGTGTAGTTTTCAGAGGGAGAAACTACCATTCAATTAGTTCTCCTAAGAAAGGCTCTTAGTTATTAAGCAACATTTCCTACTCCACTCTACTCTTACATTGCCTAAAAAAACATATAGTTTTGTAGAACTCCAGTTTGTATTTTGTCCGTGCAATTGTATTCTTTCAAGATGTCATCCTAAAATTATGAAAGCTGTCACTGCAGATTAGCAACTGTTCTGCTTTGAGAAATATCAGAATACACTGAAGACTAGTATTTTATAATTTCTGTGGTTCTAAATCTAAACATCATTAAATTCAAAGCTGTCATTCAATGTACAGCTGAATTTCTACTATGCTAATACATGTCTGGTTTTTTCAGCAAGGATTAAGACTAAATGTCAGGAATTATATTTGCTTATGAACTTTCCCAGTTGATATATGCATACATACATGTATGTACATGTATTACTCCCATGGATCATTGTAGCAACAGTGAAGTAAGTTATGCACAGTTTTCCATAAAATCCAATAGATAGAATGACTGGAATAAATGCTTGATTTTGTTAGTACATGTCATACATTAATAAAATATAAAATGTATTTATGTCACAATTTTGAGTGTCTGGTCAGCACTCAAAACATTGTTCAGAAGAAAGGATTTCTTAGGGTTGATCCTGAATCCACCTATATTCTTAAAGAAAGTCTACGTAAAGATATATTGAAAACATGCTTGGTATGACTGCTGCACTTTTACAGTTCAGTCTCATTGATGAGTATTTATTTGCATACCTGCTTTGGTAAACAGCTCAAAAATGAGAATGTTTTTTCTATTTCAGGTTGGGTCTTCAAGTTTTCATTGCTTATTTTTATAAACAAAGCCTATTCTCTAAGACAAGCTGTATAGGAAACATCTTTCATTGTGCCCACTAAAATTAGAGGGGTTTCAGATAAAATATGGAAGCTAGTGAAAAGAGATACATTTCTAGCTAGGCTGCAAAGGTAGTAGTTTTGCCCGTTAGCAAACACAGAACTGTCTTTGCTCAGTTGATCTTCCTGCAAATCAATGGCATCTTTTGGGTCAGAAAATCCAACCGTAACTCTATTGCAGACCTGAATGTTGATGCAAAGCAATCTTGATAAGAAAGGACCCAGCAGAATGGATCTTCTGATTATCAGAAATCATCAAATATTTTCGTTATTGAAATGCCAAGAAGATGCAGCCTGTAAAACTTTTCAGAGAGAGTACGGAACAGAACTCAAGGAAGCAAGTAGCCTTCAAAATTGGTCATCCCAACAAATGCTTCTTATTGAAACGTTCAGTATAAGATTTTTCTAATGTTTTGATTGAATTTAAGTTGGTTGAATTTAAGGGCTGGACATACATATTACACATTTTAGAGACCTTTTCTTTTTATAATTTTTAGTTCACATTGGGGTGTAGAAAAGTGAAAAATACCATGTTGTAATACTTAATACAAACAAAAAATTTAGGCTAAGCAAGGTATGCTTGATGATACAAAGGTATGCTTGATGATACACCAGGCAGGTTACTGACTCGGTTAAAAAGAAGTGCCTGGACTGTTTCATCTATTCACTTCTCGTGTTAATCACTGTTTGTCAGTAATAGTTGTACATAATTTCTTCAAGTGCTGAAATAACAATCTGAAGGAATTGAAAGCTGCATTATCTGCCATTCCTAGCATGTAAAGTCTTGGGTGGTCCAGTTAACGCAACCTTATATAGGTGGCAGAGTATGTCTGTAACTTTGACTTCAGTTTTTATTTGTGGTAATCTTATGTGATGAGTGCTTTCACTAAGCATTTCATTTGACTTCTTAATAAATCTACTTAATCTGCCTTCCAATTCTGTTTTATTGGTTGTGCTAGAAAATGCATATTCTTAAGGAAAAATTTAATGCCAAGTGTTGCTACAGACTGTTAACGCTTTTTGCTTGGACGTGTGTGGGTGGAATAGCAGCACTTACCTAACTGAGTAACAGATGTATATACAGGTGTTTTGAAGCTGTACTAGTTGTAACCTCTTTTCCATGTAAAAAATTCAAAGTTTACTTGTATCCATTAATAGTTCTTCTTCACAGTGGTACATCATTGTCCTGTGCAAGTCCCTTGTATTGAAAATCATTTTCATGTCACCCCACTTTACAGGTGAATAGCTATAGCACAGAGACTGGAGGCAGAACAAAGTGGGAATCACACTGAATTTGTTGTGTGGCTGCATATGCTCAGCACCTCACCAAAGAGCCACAGACGCTTTTACTATTTTAAGTGAAAGAAGTTTTTCATTGTGTTTTTTTTCTGGATTAGAAGACAGGATTTAAGTGTTAGTCCTGCTACACTTAAACTCCAAGACCTGAAAGTGCTGCTCATAAGCTTTTATACATTCTCGAAATTTCTTTCGGATGTATGACATGTAAGCATCATTTTCAGTGATTTATTTCTGGTGTAGGAGGTGACTTAACTTTCAATGAATGTCCTAGCTTTCAGCTCAGAAGGTGAAAATCGTATGTCCTCCCTGGTAAGGTGTGAGAAATCTTATTCAGACAAATAAACTAGATAGGCCTCTAAGTAGGCTGACATGCTTAAAAGTAACATGAAATTATAGTCATGGGCTATTTGTTTTTTGGATAATGCTGGGGTGGGGTTTTTTTTTTTTTTTGACAGAGTAAATAGCTGTACATATTTTGCAAAGGACTATAGTGAATCTTCAAAGTTCTTTAAGTGTGGATGTACTGTTTTAAATTCTTTTTACTTTATGGAGTTCAGAGATGAAAGGAAGCTTCATGACATTAGTTCTGTGGAGAAAAATATTCTAATCTCAGATTTTCTATTCTCTTTTAAGTTTAAGAGTGAAAAAGAAACAAGGGCTCAGGTACTGAGCTCTTATTTTCAGTTGAGACTTTCTTGAGGTTTGTTGGCAAACGGTAAATACCATTCCAGTTTGAATTCCCTGAACATCATGGTATGGGAAACAGAGGGCAACTATTGTACTTTTACAGTTCCTCAGGACTCATAAAAATAAGAAGCACATTTATCCTATCTTAGTTATTTGTAACTGCCCTAAAAGTTGTCATGGAAGTAGAAAACACATAGACATAAAGCAGAGCTGGCTTTTTATGGGGATCAGAGTAGTTACTTATTGCCTTGGATTTACACATAAACTCTCAATGTAAGCATATGACAGATTTGCTTACCCTAAAATTAACTTATACAAGCCTTGTATTTAGAAGTTAAAGCCCAGATTAACAAAGACTGTTAGATTCCTGATTCCTCTTAGGTGCTTATTCCTTCCTGCAATCAGTATGTCTGGTGCAGGCAGATGTGGGCTTAGTCTGCCTGTACTATAAGCTACTTAGTAGAGTAACTGTGTTAGCACAGCAGAGGGCCCAAGTTAATGTATTCTGTCTACACAGCTTTCAGTTCGGTTCAGAGCTGATTTGCATTTAGCTATATAGGGGCAAAGGGAACCTGCACCATTCTCCAAACAAGCATTCAACAGCCTCTGAGAAGCAGTTCTTGAATTACAGTATGTGAACTATTAGCAGAGAGGTTACTTCAAAGAAGTCAGTGCATATTTCCTGAGCAATAGACATGCTCTTGCATAGCGCCTAGCCCAGAACTAGAAGGAATTGCTGCTACTGTGGGAATCCTTACCTTTGAGAGCATGGGAGCATTTTCAGTAGTCATTTTGAGCTGCACGTAGTACTTTTCTTCTGAAGATGCACAGTGTTCAAGCTCAGTGATGTTCACTAATGAAACAGAAACTTAATGCATTGAAATAAACTTCTAAGCCTTTATGCCAGTTAAGTTAGCAACAGATTTTGTGATTTGCTGTTCTTTTAGAGTGAATGCCCAGAAGAGGATAAATGTGATGGTGCAAATTCTGGACAATTCTGTATTAAGTGGCATTATGTTGAACTGTTGCAACTTAGGCCTGATAAATTCTTGATTTGAGATAGATCTGGATTAATCACAATATAATTTTTATGAAAGAAAATAGAAAAAGCCAGTTAAAAAAAAGCTTTTTCACAGTTTTCATAATTTTTTTATTTTAGTAACTACTGGAAGCAAGAAAAGCAAAGTATGTAGTGATAGGACAAGGGGTAACGACTTTAAACTTAAACAGGATAGATTGAGATTAGATAAATAGAAGACATTCTTCATCATAAGGGTGGTGAAGTGCTGGAACAGGCTCCCCAGAGAAGTTGTGTAGGACCCATCCCTGGAAGCTTTCAAAGCCCTCAGTGGATGGGCTTTGAACAACCTGGTCTACTGGAAGGTGTTCCTGCCTACGGCAAGGAGGTTGGAACTGGGTGATCTGTAAGGTCCCTTGCAACCCAAACCACTCTATGATTCTATGGTAAACTAAAACCAAACTACTTTGCATATCATGAGCCAGTTTGAATTTGAAAAACAGTCTTAACCATGAGTTCTGTAATTTGGCTTAAACATAACTTGAGATTGCTTTTTATATAAAGTAAATATGCTCCTGCTCTCTTTCGCACAATATCATGGCATTTCAAGTGAGATGTTACTATGAACTGAATGCAGTGAAAAAAACAGGTAAGCTGTGTCTGAAAAAACAAGTCACTGGGGATTAGGCCTACAGAACAAGTTGTGGGAGGCTTGGTGTACCTGTTAACCTCACTGTTAATTTATGTTCTACTAATTCATTCATGTAGGACTGCCTTTTTTCGGACCTTATATGTAATTTATTCATTTCCAGTTGCTAACTCAATAGATCAGCAGTCAAAAGTTTTGCTTCTATTACACGAACTGCTCACAAACCCCAAAATGCTTCACCTACACTTACCACCCCAGGACTTTCTCCTGGGTTGTGATTGTTGCCCTGTACTTGGCACTGGTAAGGCTGCACCTTGAATACTGTGTTCAGTTTTGGGCCCCTCACTGTCAGAAAGACATTGAGGTGCTGGAATGTGCCCAGAGAAGGGCAACAAAGCTGATGAAGGGTGTAGAGCATAAGTCTTATGAGGAGTAGCCGAGGGAACTGGGGTTGTTTAGCCTGGAGAAAAGGAGGCTCGGGGGAGATCTTATTGCTCTCTACAGATACCTGAAAGGAGGATGGAGTGAGGTGGGTGTTGGTTTCTTCTCCCAGGTAACAAGTGATAGGACAAGAGGAAATGGCCTCAAGCTGCACCAGGGAGGTTTTGACTGGATAGTGGGAAAAATTACTTCACCAAAAAGGCTGTCAAGCATTGGAACAGGCTGCCAAGGGAAGGGGTTGAGTCACCATCCCTGGAGGAATTTAAAAGATGCGTAGGCTGTGGTGCTCAGGGACATGGTTTAGTGGTGGACTTGGCAGTTATTGTTATGGTTGGACTCAATGACTTTATAGGTCTCTTCCAGCCTAAATGATTCTATGATTATGACAGTATTCCATCCTTTATTTCCACTGAAGGGTCACCTGTAAAAAAGGCAAAATGGAAAAAGAAAATAATTCTTAGGATATATATAAGTTGATTGCAACGTTAGCTTTCTACGTAGAATATGCTATATGTATGTATTCGGTCTCAGATAAGTGCCATAATACCTTACAGTTGCTATGGTAACTAGAGAACAGCTGAGGTTTATTTTCTCTATATTTAGAAAAAAAAAAATCTAAAATATCTAAACCAATTAAACTTCAATACTGCTGAGAATTTTACCTAGAAAGGAGCTATCAGTTGTGATAAATGCTTCTAATTTATTATTGAGACGTGTGCATGGGGGCATATCTGAGGAAACCTACAGACCTGACTGACACCTGGTGTAAGCTTTATAAGGAATGGCCATGACAGGGCACATGAATTCAGGTGTAGCTCTAGGCTAACTTGGGCTTCTAGATTACAGCCAGCTTGGCAAGTTTGTCCAAGGCACAGGCTAATTATTCTTATTTCTGCCTTCACCTGTCCATACAAAATGCTTCAGAGTTTCAGCTGGACTTCTAACTGTGAAATGGTTGGTCCCCTAGATTACTGAGGCATTGCAGATGTACTAAATATAGCCTTCACTCAACACCATTTGCTGCAGACATTGCCACAGAGCACACATTGGAAGGGTTACAAGTCTCTATAGCGATGGCCGTGTCAGGAAACCTTCAAAATGGTGAAAAATCATGGAAGATAAAGTATGGCAGGCAGTTTGATCTCTGATTAATTCTAGCTGATCTGAAGCTGGGAAAGGATGCATGCTAGGCACCATATACTCCCCAAAAATAAAATGGAAATATATCAATGAGAATTCTGATTATAAGTCAAGTGTGAAATGAAAATCAGTTTATGTGATGCTGAAAGACATCATCAGTTGAAAAGCTTTCCTGTACTCTCCAGAAATCTGATTGCTTGCTTTTCCAAAGATGATTACATTGAATGAATTTTGGTATTTTGGGTATTTAGCAGTTGATTTTTCACTACCCAGAGTACTGAAACACTGAGCACTGATCAGGCAACATCTCTAAACTTTGTTAAAACTACAATCTTGTAGGACCTGTGTCTCCAGAAACTATATCACTGAGCAGTCAGGTGCTTAATTTGTGGATTCAGTTAAACTTATCAGTACACAAAGACTGAGTTGTACAAAATCAGCTCCTTAATTTTACTGCTGGTCTCCAGCTGAAAGCCTGCACAGCAGATAGGGCAGCTATAGCTGTGTACTGGTAGCTGTGCCTATGAGTAAGGAGCTCTGAAAAAAACTTACGTCTCTAGTTAAAAAGTAATAATTTTCTCTACTACCCCCTACTTCTTTAAAAATTCCATTGGTTTAATTTAAAGGTCCATTTGTCTACTTTGGTGATGTACTTAAGGCATATTAATACTGAATATTTTCTTTAATTTAATTTTTAATTTCCAAATGTAGGCCAAGGTTGAAAAGAAACAATAGAAATAAGGCAGAATGACTGCTTAAATTATAGTGAACACTGGAAGCCTTAAGATTGCTAGTTATCTAGAGATCTAAAATATAATTACAAGCTTTGTCAACCTGTCAGTCCATATTGTTGACCATGTCCAGTTTTGCATGTAGTGCTGTGTTAAAACACACAGATCTCATTCTCTGAAGGATATGAATATTTTCTTTCTATATTTTAATCCTATGCAGGCTCTGCAAATGGAAGAAAGGTGGAATGGGTGCATGTGAATTTGCAAATAAACGTAGCACATATTTCTGTTCTTTCCTTGGTTTATAACCTCTCTTCAGAGCATTTTCAGAATCAGTGTCCTCATGCTTTCAATACAGACAGATAGTGTGATTTTAGAGGGCAAGAAATTTCATTTTGAGGAGGAGGATGATGTGACTAGTATTGCTTTACATGAATTCTGTGTACATTTTAAATGCAATTCTATTTCAGTACAATGTGGCACTTTTTCCTAGGAGGACAATAGATAAATGTAGGAAGGGAGTTTCCACTGGCAATCAGCATCTCTAGTCAGTTTGATGTTATGGGTTCCAGCAATGTTAATATATGTCAGCTTCTAAACCGGCTTCCTCAGTAAAGTGCATGAGAGTGACTGTGATGCTGATATTCCCTTGTATCAATGTCCATGTTTATATTCAGTACAAGTAAGCAATAAAAATACTGTGTACCAACTATAATAACCAGGAGAGGCCAGTGTATGTATTCTTGAAAAAAATTGTGCAATACTCTGGTTCCTTACAAAGTCATTCCAAGCCATTGTGTGGAAATGGCAGTGTCATATACAAGCTATTGTGTGTCTGAATCCTATTAAATCTGACATTACTTAACTCATTTTAGGGAAGGTGAACTTGAAATTATGTGTGTTTTTTACTTCTTCCAGTCTCTTCTAGTAGTTTCAGTTTTGCAGGGTTACCTAGGAAACTGATTGGTATAGATATTGTGATTATAAGGAAGGAATAGATTTGGAAAGCACAGCTGCTTTCCCTCCATAGCTGCTGAACTTGCCTTTTCTCACTTGCATTTTTTTAAAGTGGAAGCATTTCTCCACCTGCTGGCTCTAAGGCAGATATTGCAGCCTTCTAAACAGAGAACTACATATAGATTGGGTATTATTATACAATGGACTACTTGTATAATAAAAGCCTGTTTGGGACTGACAGCATTTCCAAGCTGACACTCAAAAACTGCTGCATTTGTAGTAAGTAGTTTTGGAGTAGGATAGCCTATTTTTAATTCATTCAGTCTAGGGAACCGGATGTATTCCAACAGATAACATTTCTCCACAGATTTCTGCTACAAGTGTGACAACATTGTGAAGGCAGCCTGTGCTGTTCACATGCAAATAAATTATTTAGTACCAGTTCCTAGGCCTTTCCAGTGGCTCAGATACGTACCTGTATAGATAGTAAACTGTACAATATTTATAGCCAGTAGGGTAATATTCATCTTCTGATAGGTAGGATCATAGTAAGTGACACATTCACGTGTGTTCTGAAATGTGCAAAGCCTACAGTGGTACAACAGAGATGCTCAAATTAATTCTGGCTCTGGCAGCTGCAAGCAGATTAGGAAATGAAGGTGGATGCTATACAGCCTTTCTGCATCTCTGTGCTAGGTTTAGTTAGTTGGTTGGTTGGTTGGTTGTTTGTTTTGTTTTGGTTTGTTTGTTTGTTTTTTATTTTTTCCAGCTCAATGGGAGATTGAACACACATTGTCTTGAGGAGTTGGTATGTATTCAATACAGCACTCAGCCCTCTTCATGCCTCACAAGGCAGACTTATAGTGCCCTATGATGAGAGTACGTGGTCCAGGAATAATAGTGTCTAGTAAAATATAAGGAAAAGCTCAAAAGTGGATGAGACTTACTATGGAAGTGGGTGCAGCTGTGTAAATTTTATTTGTAATACATTGACCTTGCGGTTTCTTTTGCCTGTCCTTCTGCTGAACACTTGTTTGCAGCATGTGAAAACAATACTTCTGTGAAGTGCCACTATCCTGCAAAAGTGCCATACACAACATAATAGGATAACAGTATAGAATGCCTGTTTGAAAACACTGCACTGTACAGGTAATGAAAATAATTTAATTTTCCTCTTAGTGCCTGATTTCTTGATTGACTAAAATTACCTTAAGACTCCTGCCACTGAAAATGCAACCTTTCCTGTATATTTTAGGACCAAAGTTTGTGTGACAGCTAAACCTGATTGATTTTGAGCATTTCAGGCTAGGGTTTGGTTTGTTGTGGTTTTCGGTGTTTGTTTGGGTTTTTTTGTTTGTTTGTTTTGCTTTTTTTTTTTTGGGGGGGGTGGGTTTTTCAGGTTTGTTTTTTTTTGGGGGGGGAGGCAGGGGGGAGGTTGTGGTGTTTTTTTTTCTGCAATGTATCAGACCTTTGATGTGACTGTCAGCATAGCTTCATGAGATGAAGAAGGAAGACACAATACCAGGGAGGAAGAGAGAACCATCTCTTCCAGCAACTCAGGGTTTAGACCGGCTTTTGAAAATGCATCCTGTTTTAGGGTTTCATAGGGAACATCTTAATGCAGGCATAATTCTTTGAAATCAGCTGTATTATATTTATGTAGAGAAAAAAAAAGGTCTTTTTTTATACAGTGTTACTTTTCATACAAGATGATTTGCTTCCACAATTGTCCCCTTCAGGAGAAACATAGCAGACAGAAGGCCCTCCAAAGAAGTATGTATGAAAATTATGGAAGCTAAGATTTTAAGGCGAATGCCAGTGTTCATTTTCAATAGAGATATACAGCTATCTCGTTCTCAAATCTGAAGTAAAGAACCATTATGCCTGACAGTAATTGATCCCAGATGATCTTATTAACTAGGACAGTCTGTAGAATTTACTAAGAATATAGAACTCCTTTCTTCAAGAAGAAGGAAGAAAAAATTAGAAAAAGTCATATTTTGTTATCCGTCTTGACTCTTTTGAGTTTTAAAGTTGCCTCTGTGCTCTTATTTAATTAGTTTCTGCAAGCCTGAGGTCAAACAAGGTGCAGAGCTGGCACATGAAAAGAAACACCGGAGGTCAACTGAAATCATTAAGTCACTATCAAACTCGTGGAAAAAATGAAAGATTTGTTTTTTCCTTTAGCAAAGACTTTTGGGCAACAACCAGATGCTGAAGGATACGTATTTTCCTGGACTAGCAAAGGCATACCTGCTCTGAGTAATGAGTGTGCTTCACGACAAAACACAGTATGTGTCAGCTGAAAGATAAATGATAAAAAGTCTTTCAAGTATTTTTCTTTTCAGCTTAGGTTTTCTATTTTTCACCTGTTCATGTAACATTAAAGTCTAAGTATACATATCTATATATAAAGAAAAAGAGAAGATACATCCTTCTTCAGGAAAAGTAGTTATCCTTTTCTGACATTTTCTCTAAATGTATGTGTCTTTGTCCAGACACAAGCTTCCAGTGATATTAAAGCATTTCTTGTCATCACAGCCTACTTAAATGTGTGTGGATGCCAGTAAGACCACTTAAAACAGTATCTCATGTCTTTCTGGGTGTGAGATAGTGAAAGTTATATCTGTTCCTGTGGTGATATCTCCGATATATATCAGATATCACAGAATCATATCACAATAGATAATTTTGTATCTTCAGATTTGAAAAAATGGGGGTCATGGTCAGTTCATCACATGTTCTCTCTGCCACTCCTTCCTCCTCAGTGGACGACTCCTCACACCCTTCCCCTGCTGTGGCGTGGGGTCCCTCCCACAGGAGACTGTCCTCCTCCAATTTCTGCAATGTGAGTCCTTCTCATGGCCTGTGGCTTTTCATGAATTGGATGCAGTCCTTCTGGAACAGGCTGCTCCAATGTGGGTCCCCTGCAGGGTCACAACTCTTCCTAGTAAAACTGCTCCAGTCCGGGCTCTTCTCTCCATGGGCCGCCGGTCCTGCTGGGACCCTGCTCCAGTGCGGGCTTCCTATGGGGTCACAGCTTCCTTCACACATTCCCCTGCTCCAGCATTTAAGAAATGAAAGGTTTTTCATTTGAGATGTTGAGAGGTAAAATCTGAGATGCCAATTTCTAAATCACTTTGAAAATATTATATATTTCTCCCTTCCTGAGACAAAAAAAAAGTATATCAAACAATTATATGAAGTCAGGTCTGTTGTGGGAAAATGAGCACTTTCAATATTTAAGCACTTTGGATTATATACAGAATTATCAAGCTTTTTCAGAGATAGTATTTCTTCAGTATTTCTGATGGGAAATGGTGAAATTCTCCCATTGTCTTATGAAACTGAGGTAGCTTCTGAAATTATATTCTGTACTCCTTAGTTGAAAAATAGCTCTAGACTTTAGTATCAGCAAAGTATAACCCATTGTTAAGTAGTCTGATGGACTATCTGAACTGATTGGGAAGAAGCTACCTGTATATTTACATGTTTTGTATGCTGTCATAGAAAAGACAAGGATATTATCTTCTTCTAACAGGTAGTGAGCAGTTAAATACCTAGGCAGCCCACATAGTCACTATCTATAAGTGTAAGGATTTAAAACTTTATTAAGGCAGTATTATAACAATGAAAATAATTTTTCATTGTAAAATCCTTAATGAAAGGTCTTTTGAGTCAACAAGCTAAAAGCCAGGAAATCCTATTCACTTATAACTGTGCACTGTTATTCTGTGCTTTTTCCAGGCATTTTTGCCTATGCTATCACAAGCTTTATAGTACTGTAATTCAAAGCATGTTATATCCTAGAACCTGAGTTTAAAATTAAATGCCTTTAGAGCACTCTCTTCTACAGTATTACAAAAAAAGTTAAAAAATCATTGAAAATAAGGTGAGAAGTCCCTCTGGAGGTACCAGTTTGAAGGCAGAACCAGCTGTTACTTGGTTTTATCTAAATAGACTTTGAGTGAATACATGAAAAGTAATAACAGGAAAGTTAAGGAAATCTGGGTGTCAGTATGTTTATTTTATCTTGGAGAATCTTTTGGGTTTTCTGCTATAGATAAATGTAAATGAAATATTTGATCATCTTTTGCTATGACATTTTTAATAAAATGAAAACTAAAACATCAGTAAAATCCCGTAATTCACCCTTTCTGCGACACTTCAATATTTTGGAGTGTTTTTTTGTTTATTAGTTTACTAGCCTTGAAAAATGTTTGGCTTTTCAAAAATCCTTCCTTGCGGTACTGTTTTTACTCCATTTTCCAGGATAGATGAGAATTCCTCATAAAATTTGTTCCATTACTAATTCACATAAATTTTTGCTTCATTAATTGATTTTTAAAATGAAAAAATTTGACATAGAATTGTGTTTAGAATAGTTCAATAAAAATTCATTAGCAGTTACAGTTCTTTTTAGTAAATACTTCATTCTCAATACTTAATGTCCCCTAACACCTCTTCTAGTGCTGCACAAAGTGTCTTTTCCTGTTAAGGAAGACAAACGTAGCTCCATCTGTTGCATAATTATTTTGGGGTGCAACTTTGAATAGCAAAAAAAGCTGGTCAAAATACTTCTCATTTTACTAAATTGGTGAGGACTGTAGGATATTACCTACATTATTTAGTCTAAAACCTGAAAAGTTTTTAAAGCTTTTGATATGGTGAGCAAACTATTTTGTGCAGGGACCTCAGGCTTGGAGCCCATTTTTTGGGATGTTTCTCACCTGAGATGTATTTCAAGATTCGATCTGCACTCCTTATCTAGACAGGTAAGCACTGCACTGCAGCAGTTACGTTACAGCCTAAATCTTGGCCTACAGAAGAATTAGATGTTCCAGGAAAGCTGTTTTCCATAAGTCACTGTGTAGACCTTCTTTCTTCATTGTATTTTGAGGAAAGTTTGTTTTTCAGGGGAGGGGAGGGAAGAAGAAAGATGATAACACTCTACACTTTCTACAAGATCTCAAAATTTTTCACGGCTGGGTTTCTTCTAACAAATTTCATAACCGTAGTGGTTAGACCTGTTGCTGTGTTGGATCCCAATACTAAATTTCATTTTGTTTGTACAAATAACACTTCAGGCAATGTAATCAATCCGTCCAATTATATCACATTAAAAATCCAGTTTACAAGCTTGTTATGATTGCTGTGGTTTTAGAGTTTATTTCTACAAAGATTACTAATTTCTGACTCACTTTGTGAGGGTAGGGAGGCACTGACACAAGTTGCCCAAAGAAGTGGTAAATGCATCCCTGGCAGTGTTCAAGGCCAGGTTGGACACAGCCTTGGGTGACATCATCTAGTGTGAGGTCTCCCTGCCCATGGCAGGGGGGTTGGAACTAAATGATCTGAAGGTCCTTTCCAACCCAAACTATTCTATGATTCTATGACATATAAAAAGATGCACAACTATTTCTCAATCTATATCTTTGCTTAGACCATTTCATATCTGGCTATGGAAGCTCACTTTAATTTGAAACATGTTTTGGATTGAATGGTATCACCTTTCTCTGCGCTAGGCTACAAAATTGGTGTATATGCATTAAGTCCTGTATAATCAACTGAGCAGCTAAAGTAGGTTTTTGGTAGAAAGGCTTGCAGGAAAATGTAGTGATTTTTTTACTATACATTTATACAGTTTGATTTGGGAGCCTTTGAAGTTAAACATGTTAATTGTAACTGATACCAGGACAGAAGGGATAATTTGGAGATATTTAATAAAAACCATGTGAGTTCTGATTGATTGTTATTTTAACATACGAGCAGGCATGTCATTAACTTCAGCCAGAAGACTGAATAAAACAAGGTGTGTTTGGCATTCTGGAAAAAATCCAATTCTACAATGCAGTCATCTGAGATGAAAGCATTAAAATAAGCAGAATTCACTGTTGATGAGTCAAAAAACTGGGAATTAGGTTCCATAATCATCTTGCATTCTTCATATACTGGAGTTGGATAACCACATATATGTAGCTTGCTACTCAGGATCATGGGAAAGAAATTCTTAGAGGGAACAAAGCTATTCTAATGAACTAAAACCAGAACAAAATCTGTGGGTTTAGATACATTGGAAACATACATTTGGAGAAAAGATAATAGTGGTTTTGATACTCAATACTCAGGTCAGAAAACCCTGAACGTCAAATATATAAACATATATAGAAGAATAAAAAATTCCAAGGTGAATATATTGTAGCCAACTTAAAATATTTTATGCTATAAAAGAATGAACATATAGTTGTAATTTTTTTTGTATTGTATATGCTTTAGAGACTGAAAATAGAAGGTCCATGGTCTGTATCTATACTGGTAAATTAAATAACGCCCAGGAATGCTCTGTTTTGGCAAACTGTTAGAACAAGGGCTTTTGTGCTTCTGGCCTGTGCCAAGCGGCACTCCCTCAGGTTATTTGTATGTTCAGTATGCGAGCTAGGGTGGTCTTCCTCAGGAATCATTCCCAACTGGCAGTTTGTATACGAGCCTGTTTCAAAGGACAAGAGAATTTAATCTTATGGATGCAGGCTGTTCAGTGGCAGCTGGCTTCAGCACTGGAGAATGGTCTCAGGCATATTTAATTTACTAATCAGAACACACTAATAATGTAACACACCTTGGTAAAATTAGCTTACTATTTGATGTACAGTTTCCTATGTCAGCTTCCAATGAGTATATTATTTTATAATATTATTGTTCTGGAGTCTCAGCTCTATGTGTATTCTAAATTTCTCCAATGAAGGCTACTTTTTTTTAAAGCCATCATTCTTCAAGTGTTCTTTGCATATTTCCACTCAGGTCCATAACACCACTGGAGCTACACAATGTCTGACACTACCCATTTCCTAGGGTGCAGAAAAGGGAGTGTCTCTAGCAAATTTCTTATTATTTCCTGTGAAACTTATTTCCTATTTAGCTAGACAAAGTGCAAAAGACCAAATTCAACATTTTCATCTTTTGCACTGACATTTTTTTCAACTGGAAAGAAATCTCCTAAACTACAGTCTGTTTCAGTAGTATCATATAAGTCACCAAGTCTGAAAAATGTCTAAAACAAAAGTCTAAGCTCATTTAGGTTTACAATGCTGTGGACACATGAAGTTTGAGCTATGGTATATACATGCTTTGGCTCATGTGTGGTCTTAATGGTTGTACGTAGTGAATATTGAACATATTTTCCAGCAGTGGTTTGTTGCTTGTTGGGCACAGCATTTGGGTAGTTACAGCAATTGCATGTTGGCTGCTGTTACCTGAGATAATGGGCAGCCCCAGCTGCAAGAAACCTAGCCCAACACTAGTGATTGATCGATCGTTCTTCCAGCCACTGTTCCCACTCATGTTGCACTGATTTACTAATCCTCAAATCTGAAGGCTTTTGGCTTTTATATTTTGTTTGATGTAAAAGGCCACAGCTTTCTTTAAACATCAAGGAGTCCTCAGAAGTTTTGTGAACCTGAGTGTTTAGGGAATGACAATGTCCCCAGGGAAACTGATTTGGAATTCCATGTTTTCCATCAAAACTGAGATCAAATTCCTCAGGTCTATTTCCTATTCAACTGTAGTATAATATTGTGAGTATGCAAAAATATTGTATGTATGTAGTAGCTACAATATTCTTAAATTTTTCACTTTATTCAAACTGTACATTGTGGTGCTATATTAATCATAACACTGTATTTCTTTTCTTAAATTAGACATAGGTAAAAATAAATTCTAGGGTTTTAACTAGGTGGAATTTCCCAGATGGGAAAAAATATCTAGGTGGAGACCTAGATTTACATGTGATATTACATCTCCAACTAGTCTTTTGACTAAGTTAGTAGAAATTACGTTTGCATTTTGCAATTTTTATTTTTTAATCCTCAAATGTGAAAGTGTGTCTGTTATAACTTCTCTATACAGAATTATCTTCAAGTATCATACTACTAAGGCTTGTAAAGTTTTCCTACGCAATGCTGTCAGTAATGCTGTAGACTGTTTTTAACCTAATTATATTGTTTCTGTCATTTTAAAATACTGCAAAGCACTACAGGCTATTTTTTCTTTTGGGGTTTCATCGTCTAAACTGTCACATTACATACCCGATAAAAGCACAGAGCTCAGTGTAATTTGTTTGCTTATAAAGTTGTATTGAAGAGGCTCGCAAGAATATTTCACAACTGAGAATATGAGGTGTCAGAAGATGGCAAAACAGAGAAAGGGACTGTTGCCACTGGCTCCCAAAATGTCTCACTGAAACAAGTAGAAAGAAACAGATGAATGCAAATATGTAGATTTAAGGCCCCAAAGGGTGACCAGGTAAACAAATTTAAAATTCTGCTTGGCATTATAATAAATCAGTCACTTGATTTTCCTATAGTAGAAGTGATGGCTATTATTATACTGTAAGTTTTGTCTTTACCAAAGTGTATTTTCTTCTATTGTCTTTTGAAGAAATTTCTGTAAAATATTTTTTTCAGTCTCACAAAAGCTGACGAGCTGTTTTCATTCAGCATTCATGTTTTCCTTTCAACTAACCTGTCTCCTAAAATGTTCATTTGCCATAATTATGAGAGGCCAAAGTACTTGTTCTCCTAATTCACAGGTATTGTAAATTTTACTAACTTCATATTTACCCCCCCGTTAATACCAGAGACAAATCAAGTGATTTTACATAAGAGGTCTGCTCATCTCTTCAACGTGTATAAAATAGAATCATAGAATCATAGAATAGTTAGGGTTGGAAAGGACCTTAAGATCATCTAGTTCCAACCCCCCTGCCATGAGCAGGGACACCACAAACTAAACTATGTCACCCAAGGCTCTGTCCAACCTGGCCTTGAACACCTCCAGGATTGGAGCATTCACAACTTCCTTGGGCAACCTATTCCAAATGTACAGATTCAATTGATACAAACTTTTGTTGCATTATTTTTGTAAAAAATATCTAAGAATTATATTTTATTTTACTGCATTTGGTGCAGCTGGAATGATCTGCACTCACAGTATGCATTGCTCGTCTGGTGTAACTTTCACAAGACGAATTGTAGTTGTTGCTTAAAAGCCAGGCTGTAAGCCCACAGATGTTGTTATGCAGTGTCAAAAGGAGGCAGGAATACTTCTAGTAATGCCTGTTATCAGTTCCTTATGTTACTTTGGGAAACAAATAATGTAGCAAGTTAAGCAATGCATTGAGCTGTTATAAGATATATGTGAGTCCCAGGCTGGAGAGGTTCAAGTTTGAATTTGTCTATTCTTATCGAGATCTTAATGAGGAAATGCTATGTATTTTGTGCACAAGATCTCTTCTTTTTCTTAGCACAGGCAAGTATTCTGGTCATCTGACTTTTATGGCATCTGTGCTTTCAAAATGTTTCTCTTATTTTCTTTTGAGTTGACATAGATAAGAAACTAATACGTAAAAAATAATACAAGAAAAGGCATTTAGTCTCTTATTAATGGTTAATATTTAAATTTGTAAATTAATTACACTAAAAAATAAGTATTGAAACATTGTTATTAGAGCAGGATATACAGAAAAACTCTTCTCTTCCTCATCAAACCTAAGTATCAGCATTTGGGCTAGGTACTGTGGTTCCAGAATAGGTGAGGTGTTTTTTTTATTTCATGTCTTTGCAGTAATTCTTGTAAGAGTTTTTCAGAAAGACCTCAAATCCTTTTACTTGCCTATATCTCCTCTGTCTATTCCAAACTAATCCCTCCCTTCTCTTTCTCCTCTTTCCCCAACAGACTCAAACTGTGTGTCTTATATGGATTGAAAAGTCAAGAGTGGCTTGTCATATTTTATCCCTAGATGTACCTCTGCTTTATATCAATTCTTTTGAGGTCAGCTGTACTTACTTGAAAGAATAGAACTTAATTTTAATAATACTTTCTTTCATTTGTGATTCAAGTAACACCAGCAAAATAGTAGTGTCAATTCCATAGTAATTCAATATTGAAAAAATTGAATAGAATTGCCATAAATCACAAAAAATGTAGGTGTGGAAAATTCCTTAGCTAACTTTTTAAAAAGTACTTGAAGTAAAAATAAACCTATTTTTATGCATGTTGTAATACATATTCAGAAAAAACCACAAATGTAAGAAAACTTCCTGTACCTTGTTCTGACTGACCCATAACCTTCAGAAGTTCTGGGCTTGTTTAAGTTTGTTTAGAATCAGTGATATCAGCCACAAATTAGATCATAATCTCTTTTGGATATTGTGCTACTAGTTTACTTTATAAAGAAAAATTAAAAGCCTGAGATGTGCTAGAGACACAGAATTCCACAATATTCCAATTAACAATTTACCCATAGATACCAGTTCTGCAGAAATTAAATATCCTACTCTAATTAAATGGTCAAATTACCTAGGAAGACTTGAGAAGGACCTCTGTCTCTGATGATATAATCAATTCTTCTTGTGCTTTTAGTTACTTTGGTGTTTTTTCAAGCACAACTAATTCTTGCACATACTTAGGAATTATAAATATTGTAGAATATTTTTTTGGGAAAAACATGACCAATCTGATTCATATACAAAGTGAAAAGATGATAATTTTTAACTTTACATACAGCAAAGACATTGCCATCTGGATATTTTATCATCTGTATTGCTGTGAAGGAAGGAGAGCTATATAAAATCATGTAGAACCTTAATTTGGTTCCAACTTCACAGTTCAAAATTATATCTGACTGTCTATGTAGGACAACTCAGAAATTGTCATCAATCATCTGTCATCATCTGACCTGCCTTAATTAATGAACATGTTTATGTTTAAAATGGAGGATTGTGGTGATCCTCCTTGAAGGTTTCTTAGTTGTTGGTTTGTTCTGTTGTTTTTTTTTTTTTTTTTTTCCTGAAGCTGTAACACTTGAAGCTTACGATATTTCAGATTGTTATGTCATTTTGACTGGAAGAAGAGAGTAAGGAGTTTCCTACATCTGGAACAACCAGTTTCTGTCTGTATCAGTGAGAGATGTGATGATCGCTGATAGGTGACATTTCCTTTAACCAATAGGCTTGGTTCAGAATGTTCTTTTTTTTTTCTTTTTTCTTTTTTTTTTTTTTTGTTTTGTTTTGTTTTGCTTTAATGTATGGAAGAGACTACAAGTTGTAATTATGACACATGGAGAGTTTCCAATGTTCAAGAAAAATTCTCTTTGCCTTTACCTGCTCTGGATCTTCAATCTGGTACATTATGAAACAATAAAAATATAATTGAAATAATTATGAAATGGCTGTGGCTTCTGTATGTTAATCTTTTAATTTTGGTGCCTTTGAGCATGTTGAACAAATAACCAGATTAAATCAAATTAATATTATAAAAGCAAAGTTATTCTTTTGTTCGTGGAAAGACAAATATGATTATTGTTGGAGAAACACACCAAAAATAAAAGGAACACCAGTTACAACAAAAGAAATTCTATTTCTGACATATTTAGGTGTCAGGAAGAAAACTGTAAATGAGTAGTCAAACACTGGAACATATGGCAGGGAGAAGCTGATGAAACTGCATCCATGGAGATGGTCAGAACTCAACTGGACATGGTTCTGAGCAACATTCTTTAACTTTGATGCTATATCTTACTTTAGGTTAGTCTCCAGTTAGATCAGGAAGCTGGACTAGATTAATCATCTTTTCTTCATTGAACTGGGAAAAAATAGTAAAAGAAAGGAGGTAAAAAGAAGTTCCAGCTTAGCATCTGTGAAGCACAAGTTGTCATCCCCCAGACGGTAGCAATTCAAACTATCTCACATCAAACCCATCACCACAGTCTCAGCTCCTCTCTACTTGGCAGACAAATATGTCACTGGTGCACAAGGCATCCCCTTTTAGCTGTGCACTGTGCTACATAAGGGCTCTAAATGCTCTGAAGAGATTCCAGCACTCTTCACATCTCAAGATAAGACTATAGTGTTTATTTCTGGGAGTGCAAGATGCAGCAGGTGGCAAATGTGAGAGGAAAGAACATAGATTGTACAGGCTTGCATACATTTTTATCTCTAATTTAGGAAATTTATACCAATTTCTGCAATACACCTCATCTGCATTTACATGTAAATGCAAGGGTTCAACTCTTATTTTTATTCCAACTCTCCAATAAATATAATTCATAATAGCTCTAAGCCATACTGCTTGCCTTACAAGTGTACTAGTAGGCTATCTAAAATGAATGTTGTGGATGTTGGATGATTCTAGCTGACATACTATCAGCTCCATTTTTTAATTATATATTGCATTTATGACTTGCAAATCACCATTCAACCATTAAAGGAATTGAGTGCGCCCTCAGCAAGTTTGCCAACAACACCAAGCTGTGTGGCTCGGGTGATACACTGGAGGGAAGGGATGCCATCCAGGGCGACCTGGACATGCCTGTGAGGCGGGCTGACGCCAACCTCATGAAGTTTAACCA
>NW_009918054.1:0-3857 GCF_000696875.1 Nestor notabilis | reverse complement strand
TGGAGGACGGTGGCTGAAGTAAAGATGGCTAAATTCTCTCTCATTTTCTTCCTGGGTAATCACCATGAAATGAACATAAAGGCAACTCAAAACTTGCCAGCTTTCATACTACCTGAAGTCACTATTTTACCATTTTGTTATGTCCTTGTCATTCCCCAGCCTTCCCTAAGTGACTACACTAACAGAAATGTCTCTTGATCAAGATACTTTCTTACAGTGCAAAAGAGTAAGAGCACATATTCATAGAAATTATGTCTTACATCCTTAAATAAAGAGAAGAAACTCTGACTACCATTTACTGTCAACAAAAAAGATAAAAATTATATGAATGAATCTTGAAGACCTAGATTGTCTAATATTTGGAAATTGTATGGCACCAACCATACAATAATAATAACCATGTTATTTTTCCATTTCTCTTTACATGACTGTAGAAAACACAAATCACAACAAACTCCTTTATTTACGTCAAAATCCAGATGAAATAGGAGTACATCTGGAGCAGGAAGCCCCAGGTTGAGGGGATTCAGCACTAGCTAGACCATCTGTGCTTTGCAAGGTCATGTTTAATGCTCTTCTGAAAATACACCTGCATGCCAAACTGGACAAATTTACATCCTCATGGCCGGAGACAAGCACAGTTTTAACACTCTCATGCAATCTTCTCTGGCTTGCTTTTGCTCTTTGTAGTATCACTAAGGAAACCAAATGTGAGACTGGTGATCTTTATTCAAGATGTGCCTTCCCCAGACATGATCTCACTTAACTTACGTATCACTTAACTCCAGCCCATTCTTTCCTACACAAACACCCATGAAATTGGGTTGAACTGGAAGGTAAGCAATGGCAGCTGTGACCGAGATTTTTATGCCCGACACATGAAGAGCTACAGTGACCTATACTGGCAGGCTGCCAAGCCTTCGGAATTACAGTTCCTGTGATGCTAAGCAGAATACATTGTATGTTTGCTATGAAGATAATGAATCACACCTAGCGGTCACTGGAAGGTCTCACAACACTTTACAACAGTGGAATGTAATTATCTACTGGACATGGAGGTAGAGGGATGTGTGACTTGCCTAAAATCATGCGTCTGGGCTGGAAGAGCCCCTGAGCGCTTCTGTGTCCCAACCCAACGCCTTCTGCAAGTGAACCTGACAATAAACTACACTGGACTAGGTACGTGCACAGACAATACTGTCTTAAATTCAGGTTCTACTCTACCCTTCCATGGCAGCTGTCACTCTCTTTTCAAAACATTCACCTTCATTTCTGAATAAAACGATCACTGTGTGCCAGTGCTTGATGTTGGTTACTGTCTGCGGAAAGGCAGAATTTTTGTATGGAAAAATCAGGGAAGAAAACTCAAAACTCTCTACTTTTGATTCAGGAGTGACTCTGGCCTGCTCCTTAGCCTATGAGCCAACATGGGTATGGGATGAAATTTTCATGGCAATATTAACAGAGTACAATGAGCAGTTCTCAGATCCTGACTTTTTGTATGGTTATCCACACTACTCAGCTATTTGATGGGGATGTGTGGCCTTCTCCAGTTTGGAGGTGGAAAACAAAGACAACAATTTACACTCAAGGCCAAGCTCCACAATAACCCACACAATTACAACTCACATTCTGGATGCAGTTTGAAGTTCAGCTGATTCACTTCAGCAGAGAAACACAAGCCATGCAGGGCAAAAATCTTGCTTTATATTCAGGCTGGCCCTCCACTGCACCTGGGTCCTGCCAGACGGTGTAGCAAATGTGAACTTCTGCTCAAAGTGCGATTCACCCAGAGAGACCAGTAAACTACCATGCAACAGCTGATTTGGGTGAGCCATCTCTGTGAAGGCTCTCGCCTCTCAGCAAATGCAAAGCAGTAAGACTTAGCACGCAGTAAAGGAAGTTTCACCAGAGCAGCATGACTTTACATGAAGAGAGAGCTGAGCTCCTGCATCAAGACAACAACCATGACTCAGGTGACACGCAGTAATTTGTTGATCTACACCAATGTGAGCATTTAGGCAAACCTAAGCAGTTTTCCCATAGTCACAAAAGTAGCCCAAAGCACAACAGAGTACAGAACATTAGAGTTTCCCAGAACCTTAGGTAGTAAGCCCATGTTCCCCTCTCTCACTTGATAATACAAAATAACATTCAGGTGCATCCTTTTATCAGAAAATAGGTATTTCTCTAATTGCTCCAACATGAGTGTTTTTAAAGTATCATTTACTTAAACAACTCCCAAAAGAATTGAATATGTACTAATGCTGATTAATAGAAGTTTTACAATAACAAAGCTTGGAAAGGATACTTTTTAGAAATCAACATCTTGACAAAAATAAATTTTTAGCTGTGCATAGCTAATTCCATGAGACCTCGCTCTGGCAAGTTTTGCAAGGCAAAACTTCCCCATCATAGGATTTTCCATTGTATCCAAGCACTTGTGCAATCTCTTGAAAGGGAAATGTAGAAGAGCTTCACACAACCAAGAGCCATTATTCCATCTTGCAGCATAAAGCTGTTCTGCACAAGTAAGTAATCAGTGGGAAGATGCCTGAAATTTCTAGTGACATTCGGGTTCATAATGTGAATTCCATAGCACATGTACATCAAGCTGGAGGTGGTGAGTCTGAGCTCTATGTCAGACACTAAGAGAACTGTAGTTTATCAGTCAGAAATCAGATGCTTTCATCCCAACACAAAGTTATGTAACACTATGAATTGTCTGGTGCCAGTATTTAGAGCATACTCTAAATAGTATACTACACCTCATTATTTATGCATATTCCTTACTGTTTGCAGGAACTTAGCACAAAAGAATTCCCAATAAAATCCATCCCTACTGCACAGAGTGTGCCTGCCCCTCCTACGCGGCAATTCCCTGGTCAAAGATGAATTTTAGACAATGTTTTCTTAAGAAAAATACAGCCATTACTGTTGAATCTTCCAGAAATCCAAACCTGGAAGTTTGCACAGATCTAGCAGAAAGAAAAAGAGTGATGGTCGCAACTCCACCAGTTGCTAGTTTTAGCAACCATCCCTCCTGCTCTCCAGTTTGTTCTAGTCCAGTGAACGAATGTACAGTGCAGTCTGGGTTGAATCAGTCCACAGCCTTCACTAGGAGGGGACACCAATGCTGACAAAATAACATTCTGCAGGCAGCATCAGAACATGCTTTAGTTAGAGACTCAATCTTACTTTGACCATATACAAAGCCGATGAGTTATAGTAGCAAACTGTTACCCTGAGCAGTAGGTAGTGAGTGGCTGGCAGGACAAAGTGGAATTGGTATGAAGTTTCTATAGAATATGTCTCTGTCAATATAGTTTTCTGCGTGCCTAGAGATGACATAATTTAGTCCCCAGGAAGCTCTGCCACACAGTTTCAGGAAGTGAACCCTATGTTGCTGAGAAAGGACAGTAAAAGCTCAGGAACACTGGACTTAAAGAAAGGGGATAAGCAGCTTTAGTTTAAGAGCAACACAAGAGGACGAGGTGACTTGGACAAGTACCTATTCTACTTTACACCACATGCCCAAAGCAGATATTGCATGAGATCATGAGGCCACATAACGAAAGACAGCACTCAGAGAAGCCAATCTCCGGCTTTCAAGTGTGCTCTAACTGTGGAGATCCTACAGAAGGCAACACCTTCCCAGTCGTCATTTACCTTCTCAGGTATTCTGCCCAAGAAAACAAAGTACAAATTATGAGACAGCCAGTTAAAAAAAAAAAAAAAAAAAAAATGGGAAGAAAAAAGAAATAACCTCTAGATATCAAAAGTGGAATGGAAGACAATTTCCCTCTGTTTCCCTTGCTACAGAAGACATAAAATCATAGAATCATAGAACAGTTAGG
>NW_009918053.1:94229-131600 GCF_000696875.1 Nestor notabilis | reverse complement strand
AAATAAAAATATATATAAAATATATAATATATAAAAGTATTGCAGTGATGAAACAAAACCAAAAATGAGATACTCTAAACATGATTAGTCCTTGATAAAAGACAAGTCTCTGGGCAATTAACTACTGCCAGTTGGAACAGGGAGCCATAAGGACCAAGAGATGAACACTGTCAGTCAGCTGCAGTTACAGTTCCTCATCAGAGGAACTCCTGGGCCAGACTTCTCTCCACAATAACTTTTGCCTTCCTCTAGGTACTGCATGTAATAGTAGTAGCTTAGGACCGTTAGGAGGTAACTACTTGCTTACACCCCAGTTATAACTGAAGGTACTGTAATGACTGCAATCAGATGGTAAATTTAGTTTCTCCACTGACAAACGCAAGGAGCTAAGCGGGAGGCTCAGTCAAGGCATTTTCCCTCATGTTTCATTTTATATATTTGAAACAATTTTAAATGGGCAGATGGATTTAAAATGTTAAAAGTAATGTCTAAATTATAGATGAGACAGAATGGAATGGAAAATAAAACATTAAGATTTTCTTATTCGGGTGCTTACCCTTTTTGCTTTTGTACGCATCGGTGCATCGTGAGTGTAGCGCGAGGGCACGTCAGACAGAAACACTTCCACATCATCAGGCACTTCTTCAAGGAAGTTGGAAGGAACCAGCCCCTTTTGTCCGTTAAGTTCTCCCTGCAGCAGAGTAAAAATTCCAGTGAATGTTTAAATTGAAGCAAACCCAGGTTCCCGAGAGAAAGGGAGATGCTTTTGACTGTTTCAAAGCTGGTGAGGAAGAGGAATGGTAACAGTTTCTCTGACAGCCTGTAGCAGCCTGCCTGACTGAAGAGCAGCCAATTTACTTACATAGTAAAACCCATCTTCATCAATTTCGCCAAAGACAGTAATGATGTCCCCTGTGCAGAATGTCAGCTCTGCCTGCAGGAAAGGGAAGAGGTGACAGAGCAGGTTTTGTTAGGCAAAGGTTAACATTTTTAATACTAAATTCATTAATACTTTTCCAAACTAAACTTCTGAGAGCAAAACCTTTGTTTTGTTTTTCAAATGTGGTTTTTTTAGCTTGCTAACCCCAGCACCTCTCCCGCTGGGTTCCAGACACCCCCAGGGCTCCTTGTGACACAAGCTGAGCACACCCAGACCTCGGTGACACTCGGACCCCATCTGCAACAAGCCTTGAACAACACAGCTTCAGTGGTCCGTCAGTATCACTCTTCTGTGAGAAAGGAACAAGACATACGGATGGGGCATGGACTGGGCTCCTCTCAACTGCAGGGGTTTACATGTATTTCAGGCTTTGTAATATATTTTTGATTCCTGTGGCAAATAAAATGTGGGAACATACAACAGAAACTTGAAAACAGTAATTGGAAACTATTTACAACTGCATGCTTTTTTCTCTATAGAGTTTTGTTCTATACCTAGGCATGCAGATATATTGCACAGCACGTATCCAAAGCTGTGTAATGTCTTAAGCAGTATTAAATAAATCCTACAAAGGCTGTTCCTTGATTTTCACTGAACAAGAACCAGAAATCTGCTTGCTTAGGAGTCCTGAGCTTGTCATATCCATCTGTCCCAAAACACTCGACCAGCGTTTGCAATTCTGAGCTATGCTTGAGCACAGCGCTGTACACAGTGCTTGCCCATGCACTGCAGAGCAGCTCCCTGAGCAGAGCCACAGGCCCTGGGGCTCTCTGTACCTCTACATCAACGTTGGGAGAGCTCTCTCTGGGATCATAATCGTACAGCGCCACCATCCTCCGCGTGGAATGCTGTCTGCCGCTCCGCCGGTTTCTTTCTGTTCCGGCCGCAAGGAGAGGAAGGGAAGGAAAGCTGTCAAAGTCACTTTGAACAGAAAACAAGCTGCAGCTTGTCCCCACATCAACGTCAGTCAGCCGGTGTTGATATTTTCTAACATAGTGATAAAAGGTCACAGGCTGCCAAACCTATTAACACAAACCTATTAACACGTTAACCGAAAGGCTTCCAAACAGCATGTACTCTTCATAAACACTTCCTGAACAGTTGCCTGCCCTCTGCCTCCCGAGCCACTGCATCCTCTGCACAGTATTCCTCTGAGTCTGTTTTCAGCCGTTCTTGGTTGTAAGAATCAGAGGTTACCAGGGAACACAAAGCCAGGCAAAATTTGTGTTTGTCGCATTTCAAACTGCCACATTCACTGTCTATTCCTTTCCCCTCCTAAGAACAAGGAATTTTGTGCCTGGGATGATTCTTCACCTTTCTGCTGGAAGACTGGCAGGAGATGGGGACAGTCTTGGGACAAAAGCGCTGCCCACTGTGCAGGGGCTTGGAGAACTTTCAAGACTGATTACAGAACACATTCTCAAGTACTGACTAATTTTACAAGTTTCCTTTGTGGGGAGCAGAAGGGAAGGAGTAAAATCTGTGGTTCCCAAGAGCCGCATGAAATATTTATTGATTGATATTAAACATTCACAGAGAAGTCCAAAATGAGCTTCATGTGAAATCCGAATGCTATTAGCGCGATTCCTGCGGGTGAGCGCTGCTGCAAGAGGAATGTGCTTGTCAGTGTCACCTATGGCCAGGCCCTGTGTGGCCATAGGGGGGTTGGAGTTACTTTTCCAGCTACCAACGCAAACAATTTACACAGAACACAAGGAGAGATCCAAAAGGAAGGTACAGACTGCAACAGAGACAGGACGTGATCCTCAAAGCTGGGATCAACCAGTACCTGAGTGAGTGTCTCAGACACACCCGCCACTCTACAGCACTTCTCTGAGGCAAGACTGCCCACAGCTCAGGGACAAGACCCCCTCTACAACCAAGAGAAGAATCCAAAAAGGCCCCTAAGTGTTACCATTCAGTTTCAGCTTCTGATTTCCAAGAGTTCAAAGGCATTAAAAAATAAACCTAGACAGCTCAAATCACGTCAGCTCATGCACAGCTTGAATCAAACAACTGGTCCTTAGCACAGAACTCTTTTAGCCTTTCTGGATCTGTGGTGTACAGAGCATGTGCTCTCTTTGAAACGGTCACAGTTGACTTCAGGAAGGGAACACATACAAATAAAAAGAACAGATGAAGCTGTTCAAAGTTCTGCTTTTAAGGGTTTCATGCTGGCAAAGGATTAAGAAAAATATTGTTATATGAACACAGCATGTAAAGTGTCTGATATGACACTAAAAATGAGTAACAATACGAGACAGACCTGCAGTTGGAGCCTGCTGCTGCTGAAAATCCACGTGGGCAGCCTCTGTGACAGGGTGGGTCTGAGCACATGGATCTCTGCTATGCACAATGTGTGTTTAGTTTAAAATTAAGCCAAACTATTCTTTCCAAATCCCTTAGTAAGAGTGTTTGTTGGTTTGGTTTTTTAAATGGCAACAGTTTAAATCCAAAAAGAAAATGCACAATGCTTTAAAGTGCGGAAATAGGGGAACTACTGGGGGTAGGTTGCTAACAGCTCTCTCAGAAATATCCCAGAATAGAAGAATTGCTTAAAAATAATCAGGTAGGGCAACATTTCTGTCACAAACTGCCTCTCCCTCTTTGCAAGACAAAGACCTTCTGATTTCTCAGCTACTTCATGGGACACTGCCAGTTGAGCACAACAAAAAACCCCACTTACATTGGCAAAATATAAAAAGATGTGACCAAGATTAAATATTAGTTGAATAAAGTCATCCAGAAACTGACACAGAATGTATCCCATGGTGTAGTAAACGCCTGTAAAAGATACATCTGCACATAGTGAAAACAAAAGGCAAAGCACCTCCAGCCCAGTTCAGAGCACTCCAAAGTCAGGAGCAGTGAAGTGTGCGTATCTTCCCTTACCGATTTTCTCCACTGGTGTGTTCAAAGGAAGAAAGCCTTGTTTTAGGAGCTGATCCATCATCTCTTCATCATCTGCTTGGATCTCTGAGACCATATTACATGGAATAAGGCCAATCCTTGTACAGGTTTCTCCACGATAGAATCCATCAGCGTCCTTGTCCCCATAAACCTGTTATTCAAAGCGTGATAATGTTGGTCCATAAAGGTTTTAGCACTGAGGAATGCTGATGTAAGCTAAATGGTTACTAAAGCATAGACAGATGACTACAGGTTGGATGTGGGACTGTGTTACCTTTAGACTACCCTGGCTGATGTTACAGAACAGGAATTACATTATTTCGAATTATGACTTCAGATACATAAGCAGAATGCAAAGACAGGAATGTCTTTTTTCATTAGCAGTGAAATGCACAAAACCTGAGAGGCACCATTAGAAGCCACCAGTTTCTCCCTGTGCTGAGCCAGAAGCATAGTTATGGGTTTACACTGATGTTTATGGAATTATTCACATGGCACCATCTTTGGTGCCACCGGAACTACATTCAGAATGAAGCATTTGCCAAACTGTGCCACAGCGGCGGTGTTTTGAATAGAACTACTTGTATGAGATCAAAAATGTCTGTGTGATACTTACTGTACTTGATATATTTACTTACTTAAGCTCTGCTGCTGTCTGATGTGAACTAAGGTATCAAAATAGTGTGAATTTTCATCAGTGAGAACAGGCAAACCCAAAATTTCTCTTAACTTCTCAAAGCGCCATCAATTCATAAAGGCTGCTGATGATACAGAGGCCTGGATCAAGGCCTGTACTGAACAAGAACACTGTTACTAACACCAAACCGATGACTCAGTTTAGGTTGTTCCATATTTAGGCTCAATCAGTTGTTGTCTTACTTCTCTTAAAAAAAAAAAAAAAAAGAAAAAAGTGCCACAAAAAAACCCCAAAAAACCCCAAACACCAACACGGGGCAGGGGGGGAGGGGAGGGGGGTGCCCCCTCAGCCCCACTGCTCAGCTCATGTACAGAGAGTGTCTGAAAAAGTCAAACTAATCGTTCTCCACAGCAATTTGATACGAGACTCAAAGCAGCAGATCACAGAGTAATCCCCGTGGTCCCCAGTATAAAACAAACAGCACTGAGTTAATATCAGATGTGGGATCTCTCTAGACTTTTCAGTGCCAAACATGTACATCTTTGTGATACAATAAAATACCTGAGTAAAATGAATATTTTTGCAAAGAAAAACAAGCCCTTTTAAACAAGTTTAGTATTTTTGGCATAAGTCTTATTTGATGTAGAGAGGGAAACAAGAGCTCTAACAAAGTATTTAACATTACAAAGTTGTGACCTGGACACGTGTGTTAGGACCCAATCAACACAGTGGAAGGCAGTCAGTATTTTAATAGCCCAAGTTACAGTTTTATCTTTGAATGGGCGATGCAACAAATGAGTCTGTATCTTTTCAGCTTCTGTCCCAGAGCACAGTTAAATCTCAGTCCCCCTGGACTACAGCAGCTGCTCCTTCTGCCGCTCTCATTTCTGCCCATCCTGCACCACACCAATTAGCCAAAAGGCTGCTGGAGGAGATGTTTGCATTTGCTGAGTGAGCAGAAAATCTGCCAGTGTTTTAAATCGAGCTCAGCAAACAGAACAGCTTTGCCTTGCAGCTGCATAAGCACACGACAAGGCAAGCTGGGCTGGAGGGCTGGATAGACACCGTCCCTGTCACCTGAAATGGGGCCGAGTTCTCCGCCATGTCCAGTTTAAATGCAGCTTGTGTGTTTTACATTACACAGTCAGGAAAGGGAGTGGTTTGCCCAGCTTCAGAAGACTTGGAAAGAGACATAACTGACCTCTGTACTTCAACTAATCTTAAGTGTATACTAGCTACAAGTGCTTGGCATTTAAAAACCACAGCAGCTCCGGTACACACGAAGGTACAACATTTAACACTTCCGTGCTACCTCTGCAGGAAAGACATTCTCTCTGAAGCAGTTTTTCCTGCAGGGCTTGTGGCAATGGGCATAGAGGGCTTCAGAGTCACAATTTCGGTCTTAGCACCAACATCTCTAATAATAAGTCTGGCCCTAACTGACTACAGCAACTTGTTCATTCCCTAATTCTTTTTAAGCCACTAGCATTAGATATGGGATTCCAGATCCAGTCAGATTTACAACCTGAACCTCTGGAGGAAAAAAAACCCTTAGCATGTAGTCACACAAGTTGCTTCCTCCACAGGGAACAAAGGACACCTGTTTGTAAAACAAGATCCTTCGTTTCCTTTGGGTTTAGATCCCACCTTAATGATCTGTCCTTCTTTAAATGGCAGCTCCTCTTCTGCAGCATCGGGATTTGGGGACATCGTCAGTGGATCGTAGTCAAAAAGTGCAACAAATATTCGAGTAGAAAGATCTTCTGTGCCAGGATCTGTTTCTGATTCTTCATAAATATCTGGAGAAAGATGGTCATGACCACCATAGCCATCTATGGAAGTAAATTCAGAAAAGAACAATTCAGTACAAGCTGGCCTCAGTTGACTATTCCAGTTAAAAGCACCTGGCAGTTCAGTGAAACCCCAATAAGTCACTGCACGTCCTATTAAGCTCAGTGTTGGGTTTTCAATTAGCAAGTTGTTTTAATAAAAAGCATATACAATGTGCATGCACTGAACGTGGTGTTGATCTCTGACACCACACTGACATTTACACATGTGAATGCAGCTCAGGTAAAAAAGCACTTTCTGTTTGTTAGGTTTACTAGAGCTCGCCGTAAATTAATGAAGCATGTTAAGAGTGATATGAGGAGTCTGATAGGCTTTAACATTACTGCAAAAAGAATCATGCTTTGGATCCACCTGATTTCCAGCACAGCTGCTTCTGCTCTTCATGGACACAAGAAAGCCCATCCCAGCTGTGTTGACATACCACGTTTTAGGCACCAGGTTTAAAACATGGTTATAACCTCTTCAGACAGGCAAGAAGAAATAAATTTCAGTGGTTATTTGTTATGCCAGTGTTGGAGCTACACTGCCTGTGATTTTGTTTAAACACAGTCAATAGTTAACACAGCCAGCAGTGCCCCAAACCAACCCAAACACTACCAAGATGTGCTAAAATCCAGGAGAAATAGATAGCTATGGCTGCACTTAACCACATTAACAGGCTCCTGAGGAAAGATCATCCCCGAGCGATACTGCACTTAGCACTGCACTGAACTCTGCCCACTGCAGGGCACCAAATCAATCAGGGCATAAAAAAATAAGAACTGGCATTTTCGCTCGTATCTTTCAGACTTTTCAAATGACCTGGACAATGTTCGTGATTCAACACCATACTTAAGGATGGACTGTGGTAAAACTGAATTGGAAAATCAGGCCAAAATGGCAAACAGTGTTTTGACTGACAGGTTTTTAAAGGTTTTTAAGCTTGTTTTGAAAGAGCATGTGGCAGCACTTTCCCCAAAAATAGGCGTTTTCAAGACATATGAAGTCCCCCAAAATAAAGCCCTCCAAATCACAAGCCACTTGTGAAACACTTGGCTTATGGTGCACATCCCACTCACTTCAGCGGGTCACCTACTTTTGTTCTTTGCTCAATCAATCAACACTTATCATCCAGTTCACAAGATCCTTCACAATGAATCAATTGAGAAAGTGATGCTATGAATTATGATGGAAATGTAGTTCCACTGTATCAAAGTCTTCCCAACCAGTTTTCATACTAACAGCTTTTACTGTAATCTCCTCTTACAAATTAAGGTCTCCCATTTTTTGGTAATAGTTCGAACATTCAATATGGAACATTTTAGGTAAAAGTCCTCTTTTTGCCTCTATATCAGATACATTTAACATTTGATATTTTTAAACTACCAGGAAAAAATTTTAGAGGGTCACAGCTTTAAGGGAACAGCTACAAACTCTTGGGTCCAGAGTGCAAGAGAGAATGTGAACAGGGAAAAAATGCAGAACAGCAAAAGGGCAGGGAAAAATTCCAGCCAAGAAGCTTTAGGCAGGCACAAAGCACAGAAAGGAAGTGTGGGAGAAGGACGTATGTGGGACGGAAAGCAATGGGACACGAAGGATGGGATTCTTCCCTGTTCTGCTCTCCTCCCACAGACAGGTTACAGTCACTCTGCGGTTCATACTCAGCCCCACCAGGGAGTGTGGAACAGGCGGGTTGAGGGGTGCTACGGAAATTAAGAATACCAATTGGTGCATCCAACTCCAAGTGCCGTTAACGGGGGTTTGGTTCAAATGTCAATTATAGCCAAAGGTGTCCCTGGTAAAAGCACTCCTGTAAAAATCTGACTCAGCCACATTTGCTTGAGTGAACCAGAAAGCAAATAATCTCTTGATTAGCTCATCAGCCACTTATCTAATGCTTCCAGGAGGTAAATCTGTGTACCCTCTATGTACACACGAAATTATGTATATAAAATGTTAGTCTTTGGATGCAGCCAGCCAGATTCCCAACTGATGCACAGTCACAACCACGGCTGCATTGAATTCACCATGTGTACACCAACATACGCAAGCTGATGATCTGGTTGCAAGTCAGATTTGTTTGAAACTCAACATTAGATTATGATGACACTAAAATTTCAGAGCCCCTTTTGTTTCATTGCAGATACCAACAAAAAACCTCCTAATACCTAATGTGTTTCTTAGTTCTAGATATGGCCTTGGTTACTTTTATGGGTTAACTGTTAGACACTTCAATTTAGTGCATTATGAACTATGAAAACGGAGATGTTGATCATGTGATGATTTCTATGTTGATGAAGCAACAAATACTATCAGTAGTAGGTATAATTGCCTTACTCATGTAACACAAGTTCATCATTATGATGTAATTATTCCTAAAAATAAGAATAATTTTTGCCTTTGAGTGACACAGCCAAAGTCCTGCGTGGTCACTGAAAAGATCCCAAATGTTTGCTTAGCCCAAACTGTAAATCAGAACTGCTGATCAAATTTGAACTGCTTGCTGTTATAGGGCATAGGGTTGTGATATACCAGCTACTGTTTGTTCCTGCCCAGGCTGTATGAGTCAAGTGGAAATGTAGTCATATGGATGGATGCTATTCAGGTGTGTACGGTACATACTGACTGGCGTTAGTAGCAGCACAGCTTCACAGAGGTTCATGCAATGCAGTGGGCTTGGGCTCGGTCAGGTATGGAAAGGCTGCACAGCAGTGTGAGGACAGAGGACTAAGGGCTGTTTGTCCCTTACAGCTGAGCTGGAGAAACTTACCTGGGAGCAGACAGGACTCAAGAGCTAGGTTCCCCTGGCATTCTGCATTGCATGCAATGTT
This sequence comes from Nestor notabilis, assembly GCF_000696875.1. Lineage (NCBI taxonomy): Eukaryota > Metazoa > Chordata > Aves > Psittaciformes > Psittacidae > Nestor > Nestor notabilis. Next base: position 122,452 of record NW_009918053.1, on the reverse strand, counting down.
GTCATACAGAACGCACACTTGTTAACACGCAGCTCTACAATGTGTCTGTCAAAGGAGGAATAACATCGGGCATACCGTATCTAGATTCAGAGGCCATGGTACGCTGCTGGGGCCATTTCTTGTGTCCACCAATGCTGCGATAATAAGCTTCTTCTTTTACAGGTGAAATATTTCCCTCACTACCTGACCGAGACCGACCGCCTTCACTGTTACTGTCCATTGTAATTTCTATGGAGAAAAAGGGAATGATCTATTAAAACATATTGTATAGTTGCCTTTGCGGAGGCTCCTGTGGGCAGGCTTTGCCTACCTTTGGTTTCTCACTTGCATATAGTAGGACAGATAAACACTGCATAAGCTTTGCCAGATGTCAGCCTCTAGAAATACTTCTTCTGCAGGGATATCACAGAAATGTGCATCTTCTCTTTTTAAAGCATCTGAATTTTGTGCTTTTTAAAGTTCACACACTGTAAATATCGTTTGTTAGGTTGTTGGATAGGAAGCATCTTTTATTACGAGGTTTAAACAATCCTACCTGCCAGATCTGCAAGGTCAAGAGCACTGTAAACTGTGTTTCACCTTCTAAAGTATCAACCTAAAAACAAAAATCAATTAATTTACTTAAATCCTACCTGCAAGAAGATACTACTCTAAAGTATTTACAGCTTAATAGAGGAAATAAATACCTCCAAGAATTTAAATGCTGGAACATTTTGTAGAAAGGTTTTATCATCGAATCCTAAGAACATTACATTTTGAAAGTCTTTCCCACTAATTTAACTTCCCAGAGCTGCCTTAAGAGCTTCCCATCACTAAGGTGACCCTTTGGCTGAACAACACAGCAAAAACTCCAGGCATGCATGGAAAGGAATAAGCTGCTGCCAAAAAATTTTTAACCTATATACTGAGGCCAACAACAGTTTAATGTATTTAAGCAATCTAAACTTTGGCTCAGTTGTATTTACTTTCTTCTTTCCTCTTATTTTTACGCTGCTTTGCACTTTGTGGAACTACATATTATAATGATGCAGTTATAATAACTTCCTTCTCCAAAAACCATACTTGCATCCCTCCTTCATGGGTAACTCCCTCTGTCAGTGAGAGTTCTAAACAGTGGGTTCAAGTTGTTACAAGCCTCTACTATATGCTTTTGGATGCCTCAGTTTTACCACGTTATCTGAACTCTTGATACTCGTGATCTCAAAGTGATTTATTACAGTATGATGCTGAAAGGGAGAAATATTTCATACAGACCTTTCAGCAATTTTATTCACTGGTCTTTTAGACAGAACTTAGGACTCAAACGCTAAACCACATTAGGCCTTTCAACAGCTTCACAGCAAACTGATTTGTTAGCTACTGCACCTAGTGGCTCACTGGTTCACTTGCTACTGGCATTAGACAAAACTTTAACTTATTCCTTATGGAACTTCCCCAAAGAGCATCAGTGGGTTGTACATAATACAAAATACACGGATTCATTCTTTAAGTTCCACTGAAAGAAATAAAATCTGAGAGTTTTTTTCTATTTATCTGTTTGAGCGCAGACTATCGGGAATTAGTTTCTATATCTGATTCCTAAGCTGTTGCTATTGAGCTACTGAGCAGCGGGGTCAGAACTTAGTGGTTTCCATGGCCTGACTTTGTTGATATAAAGTGAGCTCTAATAAATTTCATCACTTCCCTTTTTTTTAACTAAAATGAATATTAAAAGGAAGCCAAAGGATTAATTCAAACCTGTCTACTTGTTACTCACAAGAAATGTTTTAGCAGATAAGTGAACAATAAATGAAACTTGCTTTAAATATTCCAAATATAAACCAGAATTCTTTACTCCTGAGGAAAATAAAAGGCTGCTTTCAGAAAAAAGGACATTAAAATCTTCAGTCTTCACAGCATCATCTAAAAGCTACTTGATTCAGCTAACAATAACCTGTTGCCAGAAGCTCAAGAGCCTCCCTGGAGCTGATTCTCCCCCATACCAGCTTCATAGCACAGTAATTCCTTGACATCTGTGAAGATTATCCTGGTTTACACCAGGATATAGGATGAGAATCAGCCTCTGAACACTTGTGCTATGTTGAAGACACTAAGAAAGTTTCATGCATTACAGCTGTGTTTTCTGATCTTTGGTTTCAATAATAATTACTATTTACTAGATATCAAATAGTTGTGCCCACTAGAGGGATTTTGCTTTAATTTACAGTACAGGCATTTTAGTGGGATTCTGTGAAAAGGGAAAAATACTCAACATTTAAAACCGAAAGCATTCCCTAATGATCAGTCTCTTCCCTTCTGATAACTCCCATTTATGATGTCTCTTATTAACAGAAATGTCAGGTGAGAATTGCCTGACATTGCTTCCTTCTCCTCCTGATGATGCCTACAGTATTCACAAATTAGTTCAGGTTAGGGATGGGAACCAGACCAACTTTACCTCTTCATGGAGTAAAGTTCTGCTAATAGCTCACAGAACTCTGCCTACATTGGGTTTTGCATGTTTCCTGGTTTTCAGTGTGAATGTTTCTTATTTGTCAGTAGAGAGTGCAAGTTTTAACAAGATAAGTATTTGTTCATAGTGTCTTGATTCCATTATCTTTTCTGCACTACTTTTTGGATTTTCTGGTATACACCAGCACATAGTTTAAGTCATAAGTAAACCAGAATAGGGATGATTCTGAAAGAAATACCAATTCCAGTAAATATACGCAAGTTCCACAAACTTGTTTCATTTAACTGCTTCCATTTTCCCATCTAAATTCCAAAAAGTAGTCAAGAAAATGGAAAGTGAATGCAAAATGATGGTTGATGAATGGAAAGATGGATGGCTGAATGGATGGCTGAATGGGTACACTTATTTTACTGACCCTATAGTAGCCTGCCTGCAAATTTCTTCTTAGGTAAACTCTAACAGTATCTAAGTCTAACCAACCTTAGAAAAGCTCCAACACCCACTAAATTCAATGAAAAGACTCCCAGTGATGTCAATGGCTACTGATTCAGCCTCCTGTGAAACCCTGGTACACTCATATTTAGATGGAGATGGTTTTAGTTCCATTTCATCCCATTTAAACTAAGAGGACCCCCAGTTCAAGACAAGTGTCTGTCATTTCTTTTTTAAGGACCAATTTCCCAACTCTGAGCTGCAAAGAACAGAAATGCACCAATCTGTCCAACTAACCAATGGAAGGGACCAACATTGGTCGAGACCTTTGTGGCACTGCACTGCCATGAGAGGACCTTCGCCCTGCATGCTCCACCCTTTCAGGCCGTCCTGCAGATGATGGATTACCTAAAAGCTAAAAGACAACAACAGAAAAAACAGGTTTGTAAGTTACATGCATGGTAATATTATGGTTACATGGTCGGACATTAATCAGGTCAATCACATTTGGAAGCGTAAGCTCTAAAGGCAACTAAACTTAGCTTTTAACTGAAAGGTTAGCTGAAAAGTAAATACTGTTGCCTGGCAAACCTGCAAAAGAAAAAATGGTTCCTTGATTTATGGCAGTTTTGTAACCAGCAGTCACACATCAGAACAAAAAGAAAAGAAAAGAATAATTTTTGACATATTCTTTTGCCTTTGTTGTTGCTGCTAAGATGATGTTACCATCTCCTGAAGAGTAGTACAACCAGTCATGAGAGAGTCATGTGGAGATTGGCCTGCACTGAAAGGCAAGCCTTTCTTTGCATTCAGCTATATAGCTTTGTCCAGTTTGCAGCATGGGGACAAGTGTACATCCTTCTGTTCCTTGAGCACACTGCTTTGCTATAATGGCCTTCGGTTGTTAAAGCCTTTTAAAGGTCATTGAAATATGTAGAAGGGAATGTAGACACTTCATCTCTCAGCACAGCTGGCTCTTTCTGTTCACTACCCTTGCAGAAAGTGTTGCTATTTTAATAACCGAATGGTACTATTTTAATGCTCTCCAGAGCACTTATCATGCAGTCATTGAGATTAATACAGCTTGGGCACCAATTTTAGTGGGAGAAATTATTAAGGATCATTTCAGCATAAACTGCTAGGCTAGAAGAGCAGGCAGCTGGTTTCTACACATTAGGTTTGAGGTTTCCACTGTTGCAGACTGAGAGGGTAAAGAACTTGCTTTGGTCTTTAGGGAGCAGGGAAGCCTACGGATGTATCTATCAAAGCGTGGAGACTCTTCTAGAGATTAATGGACAGAAATGCAAACAGGCAAGATCATACAGAGGCATCCTTGAAAGATATGGAATGGCCCTGGCCTCTCCCTTTGGAAGAAGCTGTTTGCCTGCATTCTCATGCAGAGATGCAGTCTGCAACTTCAAAGGCAAGAAGAGATGGTCTAAAAAGGAAGGCAAAGTAGTGACAGTGCAGATAAGGTAGAAAATGGAAATATGATGAAACCTGTGACTCCATAAATCTGGGTCACTGTCACACTGGGGGAGAATCTTGATTCTTGTCCAGAGATGTTTCATGATAAAGAGCATATCCTGAAAATTCTGGGCATGAGGTGAATAAAAACAACGTGATGAAATGACATCCTTGACATTAAAAAAAGAAAATCAAATAAAACATTACTGATGAAACGTTTTTCCAGTTAAAATGAAGCTTTTTTTTATAAAAAGCAACATTTAGATGGGCAAAATAAAGAAAAACAATCTTTTGGAAAAAATTATAGTTCAGCTAACCCTTAATTAAAATTTAGATTCAGTTGTCCTTTAATAAAAGCAGCCATTATTGTAATTTGTTCTGTGGGAAAATCATTGTAAAGCAAATTAAACTGATTTCAGCATGACACAAAAGAGGACTGGAAAGGAAAATGCAGAATAACAAATAATAAAAATGAATGGGGAGGGAAAACAAAAAAGGAAAAAATGTAGCAGAGAGGTCCAAAAGATGGACTCTAAAAATTAATTGAGGAAGAAGAAAAAAAAGGAGAAGAAGAAAAAAGAAAAAAAGAAAGAAATCAGATTGATTTGGCAAGCAGATGTTAGAAGGAAGATTTATTTCACACACCAGAGAGTCTTCTGCATCTCTGTGGGATGGCTTTGCAAGTGGACCAGCTGCCCTAGAGTCAGCCATTTTTAAGTCGTTCTTCCAGCCTCCCTGAACATCTTCATTAGACAAATTATCTGTTCTAGTGCATTTCTGAGTCTCATACTTTTTCTCATAACTGGGCTTGACCTGTTCACTCCTGGGCTCCACAAAGGAAGGACCCAGGTCACCAAAATCCTCTTCGATGCTGGTTTGTCTGGTTAAGGTTTTCCTGCGAGCAAGCAATGGCCTCGTGCTTTTCCTGCAAGAACAGTTAGCAGTCTCTGCACAACAGCTAGATGCAACGTTGGCAGAAACTGAATCACAAGTATATCTGAAATTAAAGCGAGATTCTTCTTCTTCACTTCCACAGTCTAGTCCACTGTCTGGGCTCCTCAATAAGGACCGGCTATATTTACATCCTTTGTCGTCTGCAGCAAAATCCTCCATGCCTGAAATTCTGTGCTTGGCTGGGTACCAGAAGTTGTGCTGCTGGTCTTGATTGTAGGGCCTAGGTGGCCTAGAGTCTCTAGCTATTGTGGGATTCTTTTTATAGGGCATACCTAAACCCTGCTTGTACAGCAGTTCAGAGTATTCACCATCCTCTTCAGCTACTTCTGGAATACTGAAAAGCTTTTTACTGTGATGTATCTGCTGTGAAAAGTCAGGCTGTTCCAAATAAGTGGCTTCAGTGGTCTTATCGCACTCCTTAAAATTATGTAATGTTAAAAACCAGACAGGGAACAAATAGTGTGTGACAAAAATAAAATGGGAGGGAAAAGGGAGAAGAAAAGAAAAATAAAGACAGAATTAGTTTTAGAGCAATGGCAAACATAAGACATGCAGCTTATTTAGTGAAAAGGATGTCATGCTTTGAATGAGAATCTGTGAAAAATAAAGACATGATTAAGAAGTTGCCGGATGTCAGATACAACATGAGAAGTCAGTACAAACAACTGAGTGATGCTCTCAACAAGAACAAACCCATGCGTTTAAAACAAAGCAATAAAAGCCACATATAGGTTCCAGCACGGTGAATGAGAATGGCATTAAAACACAGCACTAATGCTTAGTATGTTCCTTGCCCCATGCCAAATTGCTGTGATTTTCCTTTGCAACCAGAACCCATATCTGAGAATCAAAATTCTGTCCTAGCAAGCTTTCTTGCTTTGCATCTGTTAAAGCATCCTATGAGCAGGGAATACTAAATCTCCTGCCAGAGGAGAGCTATTCTGCAGACATCCTTTGTAAAACACCTGCACCATTTTTACAGCTTGGCTTCCACAGAAAGGACCCTGAGAGGCAGCCTGCACTGACAGCGCTGCCATCAAGCCTTCATAATCTCGCACCTGCTTGATAGAACCAATATTCTGGATAAAATAAGCATTCAGAACATGACAGACACATTTTGTCATTTTTCTATTACATTTACACAAACACAGGTTGGTGTGATAAGAGAATCCTACGCGGTGTCTTTGTTGGACTCTGAGACAAGAGAATAATGATGCAGGAGGTGTTGGTTTTGACTGACGTGGTTTGTAGATGCTACATCGTGGAGATCACTTCTCCTTGTACTTTACTCAATGCCCAGATCAGGTAGGTCTCTGGATGCAACAGCACCCATAAATAATGACACGATCATCTTGGAGACTTCAGCAGTACCTCTCTCTCTGAGCATATTAAACTTCAGTGGGTTTTGGAGATCCTCCTGTTTCAGGCATCAGGAACTTTCAAAGTTACTTTATATTTGTTTCATCTATTTTCATTCCTTTTTAAAATGTGTGTCACACTTGTGAAACTTTTGAGACAAACTGCCATAAAAGTAGAAAAAAAGTCAACAAATATGAACAAGGTTAGTTTTGACTGGAGCTCAAACATCCCACATTTTAGAATGCTAGAGCAGGTGAGTGAGTTCAATCTTCCCTTGATCACCTATGTCAGCCTTTGTTTTGGGGAACCACTGGGGTGAATAATAATCTCCCAATAAAGCAAATATATACCTGCATGCAAAATGTTTTCTTGGGGCACCTATTAATTTGGGAGAGAATACTCAATTACAGCTGCAAGGCATGGCTGGCATACTTTCAGATGCAAGAGGAACAGGAATCTGCTGACATTATGGAAAACGCAGCAAACACGGCTTCGTTTCTTTTGTTAATTACTGCTATTGCAAAGGGAAACTGCATCTAGTGAAAGAGGGGAAATTACCAAGCACTTTTGGAGCAGAATCTGACCTGCATTTTCTATCAGAAAACTTATCAGCATGGTGGGCCATATCCTGCAAATGAGACTCAGACATCCAGGAGTCCTTCCCCAGGCGGTGTTCATATACTGAATTCCACTTCTGCAGAATGAGTCAACCAACCGTACCCTTCACATACACTAATACATAAGAGAAGTCTGCCTACAGACTTGAACAGCTCTGAAATGATTTACTACACCAATTAACAGCCTGAACCTTTCCTTTAAATACCAACATTGGCAATACTAATTTAAAACCAAGAAGTAAATATACATTCTGATGCATAAAGGACAAGAACAGTCTAGGGATAATTCACTTTTTCCCAGAGGAAGGGGACACAAGAGGCATGCAGAAAGATTTCATTTTCAACCTTTATATTAGCAGCATAATAGATTATTTTTTCTTTTTCAGAAGTACTTGTCTCATTCCAGATAGTATCAGAATAAAAGAGCTGAATTTATAGTACATGAAAACAGTTACAAGAACAGTTAAAATTCTTGTACACACGAGAAACTAGTATTGGGTTTTAGTTAAATAAGAGCATATAGCAAGAAAAATCAATGTGAGTTTCCCTGTAGTTCAAGTAATCCAATTTTCTAAGAAAACACAATTTAGTGTAACTGCTAGACACATTAAAAGCAAACACAATTTACATGCATAAATATACTATGGGAAATACATATTCTGTATTGGGTAGGTTCAACATTCTAAGTGTGCTCTAGTTGTAATACTAAAGTTGCCTTTCAGAATGAACATTGCTGTGCAGTGTTAAAGTAATATTTCTGATAGGTGTTTCCTGCCTCCCGTGATTCCTTAGAGCATGAGAATCTCTAATAATGCATTTCTCAAACAAAATTGATCCAACTCCCTTTCTTACAGGCATGCTTTAAAGCTTGTGGACGAGATGGGACTAGCACTAGCAACAGGGACAAACTAAGACATGAAAAACCTAAGTTGTTTTTTTACTATATGTATGGATGGATGTTTATATAAAACTCCTTGCTCAGAAACAACTAATTTCTGGGAAGCACATGTAGTAGTATATCGTTGTATGGACATGGGAAAGGTCCCCAGGTACAGAACAGAAATTGCAACTTCAACAATTACATATAGGAAAACAGTGAGTTAGAAGAGCAGCTACCAAATAATGCAAAACCCAAAAGTAATAAATGTGTTACTTTACATCATAAACAATGACATCATAAAAAAGGTCCACCCCAGTTCTAGGACTATACAACAGTGTGATTTTTAATGGTCTGCCAAGTCTGTAACTAACAGAAATGCTCTGAAGAATCAAAGCATGGAGGTTGTCCTGAGGTTCCTCTACAGCCACACTTACCTTAAGTGCATTGTGTGAAGTCACGCTGACTCGCCGCCTTCCTCCATCCTCCAGCTGCATTTCTGAGTACAGCTCCTCCTCATCTTCTTCCATAATATCAGACAAGTCAGAACCTCTGCTGCTCTCCGTATGGTACTCTTCACCATGGCAATAGTGAGGCTAATTGACAGGATGAAAGAGAAAAATCTTTGCTGACTGTAAAGCCGAAAATCCTTGTTTAACACCTGTGAGGACTAGAGCATGCCCTAGGTTTGCATAGCGCACTAATAGCCACATACAAATTACACCATGCAGCTTGCTGGGCTGCTCTAGTGGAGAGATCACATTTCAGTATTTTTTTGCCCATTTATGCTCCCAACTCAGGAAATCCAATCTTAATCCCATAGGTGACACAAAAAAGGATGTCTGCACTCACAGCACCCAACCTAGTTTTAGTCTTGATTGAATTCCTTGATTTTTAAATCATGAGATCCTTCATGCATCAGTGGACTTGCTGACCAAACTGTAAAGGCCCTAGGATAATTCTCGTATCATCTGCTCTTCACAGATGTTTGTTACATCACATTGTAATTTAAAAGTGATCAGCATTTAATTCTTGCAGGATGTTACCATCATTGTATGATACAGCCAGCTAATGAAATCTGAAGTTTTCATCCTCTTTAGCAGGAGTGGCCTCTGCTAAGCATTACTTCTAACAAAGCAGATCATGAACAAAACTCATCATACTTCCAAATTCGCATCTGCCTGTCAGATTGCAGCAGAATTATTTGAACAATCAGAATTCCAGAAGTACTAGACTTCTAGAAATTACTGCATTCCTTCCTCCCACAATACTAATGAAGAAAAGACTTTTGATAGGGAATCAGCACATGGAATAGCAGTTCCTTCTGGAAGATACTGGCAGCACATGGGCATTATAATGAAATCAGCAAACTAATAATTTCTTATGGAGAAAGCCACCACAGATGAGATTTCTCCAATTTTCTCCAATTATTTCTTTCCTAACAAACCCACTGGTAAAGGGAGCATTTTTGATAAACAATGCAAATGAGCAATTAAAATACAAGTAGGTGAAGCTATAAAATAAACATCTAATAATCAAGCTACACTTAACACACTGTAGCTGTTTGGCCAGATATAATTTAAGCGCTATTTCTCAAAGTGCACTTTTTGACACAGTGCTTTAAAGCAATGAGGAATTCTTTCAGCCTTACACGAAAACTAAATTTGAAACCTAATCAGATCTGAGAATACTTGTCGCCAGAGAGATTTTGCATCTAGCTCTGAGGAAATTCCTAGTAGATAACAGAGCTCAATCTTTTTAGGCTTCAAAGAATATAACTTCATCGAACACTTGTTTCATGTTAGACACCTGAAACAGTAACAAGACCAGGCCACTTACTTGCTTTCCAAGTTCTGACCCTTTCAGGAAATCATCAACTGAAGCCCCCCTCCTTTTGACACTAGGAGAATCATAGCCGTCCTCCTCCTCATCTGAGTTGGCATACTGGGCTGCGTTACTCCTTTCACTAAAAACGCTCCTCCTCTCCATCTAGCAAAGCAACAAGAAATAGAAAATTGTGAAGCAAACAGTTCCTGCAACCAGTGGAAGGAATGGCAAATATAAGATATTAGGTCTCAAGAACACAGCATTTAAATACACTCATGGTTTAAAGCAATGTTGGTTTCCTGACTGTAACCTGAGTTTTCAAGAATTTTTGGCTTGTTGTATTACTCTTGCTCATAAACAATTATATGCTTTTATGTGACCATCAACTCAGCTGCCAGCTTTTTTCCTTTTACCACTTAGATCAAAATTCTCAGTATTCTACAGTCAGAGTCTGCTAACAAAGGTGCTAATCGCCCCTTGACAAAGGATTAGGGGACAGCCTAGTCACCACAGCATTTGTAACCTCAGTATGAAAAAATCTATAGGATGTGACTTTGTGTTCTTCCTCTGCTCTGAAACAACTCTTACCCTCAGCTACTTGATTCCTTCCACTTACTCTCATAACAATAACCATCAGCCATCTAACAGGCTGGATGAAGGGCTGGAAGAAGACACACAGCTTCTTCTGCAGCAGCCTACTGCTAGGGAAGAATTTCTACTGCTGGGGACTAAACATGACAAGTATCATTGGCACAATTTGATTTCATTTAGAGTGAATCCATCTGTAAACTTCTGTCCAGATCCCTCAAATAAAAGTTTCAAGCATCACTAAAATTGATGTAATTAAACATGGTTCAGAGCATATGTTATGTCAGCAATTTTCAAAACCAGAAAAAGTATTTCAATTTTCTTTTCCTATATGGTTTTTAAATCAACTTTCACCTCAGAGTGCCAAACAAACTAATTGCCTTTTCTCCCTCTATGACATTTATGCTGGTCTGCTTTATTTATAAACAAAAGGAAGTCACATACACATGCATATAGACGTGTTTAGCAGACCTTACTGATCCAGAATTATTCAGCTGGGTTTAGAATACAAGCACGTCTCTTATCTGTCTTCTGGTTAGATTCCCTTATTAGACTTTTTTTGGGAACTGTCATTTTGTGAACTGTCAAAAAGATTAGCTCTCACAGTAAGTCTGCTCAGGACTTCTGTCTAGCTGCCTATTTAGGGACCCATTTTTAAATTGCCCTTTATTACTTTGGTCTCTTTCAAAGTACTTCAGTACTTGGTTGACTTTTCTCACGTAAATGCAAGCCTCCCTTTTGAGTCCTGCAGGATCCAAGCACAAACTTTGATGATTACTACCCCCTGCCTAGAACTAAGGTTCTGCATGTTTGGAGACAACGTTCCTAGTGCTGTTATGGGCTTTCTATGCCAATCAAAGGCTGACCTTTATGGTTACAAGCGTATTTGTGGAAGATGGCACAGAATTCTAGCACACTGCTTCTTCTCAAACTACAGATCTTCAGGCTTTAGGAATAATTAGCTGCTCCTTAAAGCATATAGGGTTTAGGAATAATTAGCTGCTCCTTAAAGCACATGATGAAAAAATTCTTTGATGAAAAACACCACAGTGAATAAAGCCAACCCAAAAAAAAAGCCTTTTTGAAAGAGAAAGTGTGCCTTTACCCTACTGCTCTCTGCAACTCGTTGTGCAGCTTCTCTTGCCATGGCTTTTGCAACAGTATTTGGGACAGGCGTGCCTTGAGGTTGAGGGAGTATTCGGTTAGGTGATGGAGACCTCCTCCCCTGGAGTGGGCTGTGGAAGTTGGGAGCCGGTGGCTCAAGCGTATGTCCATGAACAGGGGATGCCGAACGAGTCTGCTCCCATGACTCATCCATTTTTAAATGTGGACCTAAATGTTCTTCTTTGGTTTCTGGGGCTCCGGCACTTGCTAATGGCTTAGATTTGGGAGCAGTTCTGGGGTGAGGGGTTGGAGGCACCAGTAGATCAGATGGAACGGCAGCAACAGAAGAATCCACTGATTCCCCTTGTGCAGAGAGTGTTCGAACTGTAACTTCCTTTGCTTCCAAACTCCTTAGTCTCATTAGCTCCACCAATGTGCTCTCTGCTGTTGGAAAGATCACTTCCGCCACCTGAGGTAAACAAGCAACATATTAGCATGAAGACGTCGAATTCCCTCCCCTCAACGCCATTAAAGCACAATCTTCCAAGTCTTAATACAGAGTGAATTATTGCCAACACAGCGTAAGCTGCAAGAGCCCACATTATGGCTCCACACCAGTTAGCACCAGTTATCTTTAATTCTTTCAACCCATTTGCACAAAAAAAAGGGTTGAAAAGCGTAAGTGCTTACAGAAAGGAAGTTAATGAGCAAGTTATGCACAAGCAAAAGAGTAGGTTCTGTTGAAAGCTGAGAAAACCCTGCACACATTCACGTGCTGTCACGTGTTTATTGTTGCCTTTACCTGTCAGCTGAAATTCACCTAATGAAGGTGGTCACTGTAACGCCGAAAGGAGAACTCACCCGTTGACCTTTCGCATAAACACCGTAGCCTGTGACATTGGCCCCATGGGAGGTCCCTGTTGCTGTCAGAGTTGGTGGTTTCCAGGACACCTGTATGGTTGCTGGGGTGGACCCAGCCCGTACAGTAACATCTTGAGGTGGAGCTGGAGGACCTAAGAAAGACACGAATGGTAACTGTACAGATTCAAAAGCACTTACAGAAGCATAGGCTCAGCAGCTCATGGAGCCAGGAACTGACCCTCAGCTTACAGCCACTGATGAAGATAAATTTCTTTACAAGATGGTCTGTACTTGCAACTTGCTGTGAACCTATTTGTTATCCCTCCAGGCTGCTAACTGCTACGTACCCATAATACAGAAGTTAACAGAAAAAGGAGGGAGAGAAAGGCCCCAGAGTGGCACTGTTAGTGGAAAACTGCTGCAGCTGATGGCAAGTGACTTTCTGGTATAAATCTCTGCACTGAATGAACACTACATACTCAGGAATCACTTTCCAATTCTATGTCTCTGGACCATGCGTGACTCCAAGCAATGATTTTTGGGCCAGAAGCACATTGACACTAAGGCACCATGCGAACTGCAAGCCAGAACTTTAACCTTTTCAACCAGCAGCATGGTGGTTTAAAGGACGACTGGACTCAACATCTTCTCTCTACACTGAAATAAAAAATACACCTACTAATCTTTCAAGGCATTTGCAACATGTTAGTGTAATAGCACATGAAATACATTCTTAATTGAAAGACATTATTACTCTACTACAAATAGCTCTACTTTGGACAGAAAGTCAAAGTAAAAATATGGAGATTATTAAGTCATTTGTTTCTAGGCATCGTGTTGTATCAGTTTAACAGTCAAACCCTGAGAAGTGTTTCATGCTAAAACATTTCAGAAGCAAGGTTCAGCTCTGCGTAACAGCCAGGAGGATGCGGTTGCTGTGTTTGCTCATTTATTGCTTTAGCATAGTTCAGCAACTAGAGGGAGATACAGCATGGGAAGTGTTGGACCTGAAAAAACATCACTGAAAAGACCTTTCCCAAATAACAAAGTCAACATAGCTAATAAGTTCAAGCCACCATGTAGGCAGTATCTCCCGACTGCCACACAACATATCTTAAGTTTAAAATGCCCTTCCTCCAAGCAGATTCACTTACCTCACTGAAATGATTGAAGACAAAAGAATGAATGTGTGAGCTGAGGACATTTTTACTGGAACTATAAATCAACAACATCAAAAGCAGTAGATGTACAAGCTTAACTCCCTCTCTACTCAACCAGCATCACTGTCCTGCATGTCTCCTTACACATAAGTCACGCAAGCCAAGGAAGAGCTCAGAAGTAATTCCTGCCCCTTTGCTAGAATCAGACTCCAGCAGGAAGTCAATTAAGCCATAGCTCAGTACATGTTATTGAAATTTCACTCTCCAGGAGCCACTTGTACTTGACTGTCCCTGTTTCAGAGACATTCAGTGCTCAGAAAGCCTGAATATATACGGAGTCTTCCACTTGCCCTTGACCATCAAGGTGAGATAGATTTACAAGGAGAAATGTTCGGATTTTTCAGGAACTGCCATACACCCCCAAAATCGTGAGATTATCCTTTAAATGCACTAAATTATTTCTGCTCTAGTTTTCAACATTAATTCACTGTTCTTAAGTACTGGGAAATGACTGTTAACGCTTATCAACATTCCTAATGTAAAAGCAAGGTGGGAAAACACAACCAATTTGTTAGCCTTACAAATTCAAATTGTACGATGCGATTGCAACTTCACAATCAAAACGCGTTTACATCCCCTAAATGACTGTGTGGTTCTCCAAGATGTCTGTGTTTGTTTTCATTACAGAAAACAGCTGGATCATCCCTGTAAAAAGAGCTTTAAGACACACAAATAACATACAAATAATGTGTCATGATAACTGTATTTTTCCCAGTGTTGTTCACACCAATGAAAATAAATTAGTAGCAGAAATACAACTGGACAAATTAAATACAAATGGAGATTACCCTGATAAAACAATTAGCACGTGATTTGTGATGATGGTAAACATGGCTTTCCCTAGTTGATCTCCCCAAAATGCTTCAGTCCTTACCCAGGAACAAAGAAGAGAATAACGCAGGACAGAATTAGTTTTAGATACCATAAACCCAGTCTGCTCATGAAAGGGACAGGGATTCCAACATAAAGCTAAGTGTTAAATTACTTAGTATTTTCAAAGAAACGTAGCTGTAGTGTTTTGGGGTAGGGAGGAAAATACCAAACCTGCTGGCAATGTAGAAAATTCCACAAAGGCCTCCTTTCTTTCTCGCTGTTCCAGGGGAAGCTGCCAGGGCATCTGATGGGGCTTTGCCATGACCTTCACCTTGTAGGCCATATTGGGCTTCAAATTAAAAAAATGGTACTTGTAGCTAGCAGCCTTGACAATGTCAAATTCTTCTTCATTAAGAAAGATCACATGACTGTAATTACTATTTGTAGGGAGCCAGGACAGCTCAGCAGAAATCTGGGTTATGTTGTCCACTTTAAGATTAGAGGGGGCCACTATGACATCCTTCCCAACTAACAAAGTGCACTGCAGTTCATCTGAGTTACCCTTGTTTGTGATGCTCTGAACTGATATTCGGTATGTACAAGTAGAAATGTTAAGCTTTTCTATGAGAGCTTTCGTTCTGCTTCCCAAGGCTATGTTCATCCGCACTTCTTTGTCAACCAGAACATTGTAGCTGCTAATGGTTCCCCATCCGGGTGGCACTACCGGTGGCTCCCAGCCCACAATGACACTTTTGGCTAGTTGTTTAATAAGGGTGATTTTTCTAGGATAAGGCACAATGTCTTCTCCAATTTCATCAATGTTCACATCCAGAGTCCCTGCGCCATTGCTGATTATACTAGAGTCTACATGACTTGGTGGACTTATCTCCAAGAGATCTCCTTCCAAAACAGGACCCGAATGGTTGATAAAATTCTGATCTTGTTCACTGCTTAATGTGCTTGATAACCGGGTCTCATTGTCTTGAACAAAATCCACAAAGTTTGAAGGGACTAGTCCTCTTTGTCCATCTAGAAGTTCCCCTGGTAAGAAAGAACAATGACATTAAAAAGGAGCATACCTTCGCAAGAGTCAAGATAAGGAAGAAGATATAAATGAAACATAAACAACATTCACAGTTTGAGAATCTAAAGGCTCAATGAGGCAAACCCCAGAAATGCCAGTAAGCTTTCTTGTCAATTTAAAGCTTGCCAGTAGGAAAAGCTGACAATATAAAATATCTTATAATTAGCTTTGCTTGCAAGGAGCGGCTTTGCTGGTGCAGAAACTCTGTTAATTAACACAATGATGATAGGGTAATTTTAGCAACTTATTCGGTAGTAGATGAAGGAAGGAATCAGGAGCGTGTTTGACAGATGGACTGTTTTCAATCTGCATGAATTAGCATGAATTCACAGATTAAAAAAAAATACCTTCATAAAAGCCATCTTCATCCATATCTCCATACACATAAAGGTACTTTCCTGCCGTAAGGGGGAGCTCTGCTTCTGGATTTTCATTTGGTCCATCAAAAGGGTTATAACTGCAGTGGAATAGAGATGGAAAACGTGTGTTCACTTACAATCCCCATACAGCTGCATACTAATCAGAAAAAGGTGTACAGTTCTAAGGCTGCACAGGTCAGTAATTCCTCAGTTCAAGCTTTTTGCTTCCCTTCTGAAACATACATCCTGACCTGAGTCTAGGCCAGTTTGATTGTGAACTGTAACTGTACCACCAACAGGCTGCCATGAAACACAACCTATTTGCTGAAGCACTACACACTTAAAACTACATCCTTTTCTGTAGAATTTACTCACATATTTCTCAATTGAGACTCTTGGAATACACTGGCCACAGTATTTACTTTTTTTAAAGTGAATTAAAGCAAACTCCGTTGTGGGGTCTTTTCCAGCCCCCATATTCCATTTGTTTTATCTGACAGCCTTTTACACAAGTTTAATTTCAACAGACGCAAGTTCAATCGAGACAAAACCAGTAAGTTACACCTAAAACAAGGTACTCGTAGACAAAAACTTCTTATAAAGTATTTAAATCCATATCCATCCTGAAAGAAATTGTTAGTCACAGAAATTTTTATTTTGACAGTACTTTATACCTGAAATTTTAATGGGCAAAGCAAAGATATGAAGAACTGTTAGATTTTTCTTGCACTGATGAAAAAGTGATTTATAAGAATAGATTGAGACATCCTGTATGAAGTGGGAGGTAGACCTCACCTCATTTAGACCTTAAAGGGTAGAAATACAGGGGTGGGTAAAAGAGCCATGCCATGTTAAACTTTCTCTGACAATAAAAACACATGAAAATGGGCACTATTGTGCAGCAAACAGGAAAAGGGTCTGCCATCCATAACACTGGTTCCAGGTAATAATTCAGTGCATGAATAAAAGTGAAGCAAAACTAAACACTGAATATTACCAATATGTGTTATATAAGTAAGGAGCTGGGGTTTTTACCTATATCGGGCAATGCAAAGATGGACTTTCCCAGAATATCTCTGCTTTGAGGTATTGGAATTCTGATCATTATCCATCTGTAAAAAAGAAAAAAAAAAGAAAAAAGAAAAGACAGAAAAAGACAATGATATTTCAAAAAGATGCAGACACTGTTATCCTGACAGGTGACAGAAACTACTCAGCAAACATGCAATGTTTAAAAATAGATAAATTAAGTTATAGCATGGAACCGAACTGGTTAATTTTACTTAGAAGAGCTTAGGCTAAAAAGGAACTGCAAGTCGGTTTCTAACAGGGCAAAGAAATTGAGCTAATTCCTTGACATCTTGCTAGAGAATCAGATCACCTGCCTAAGAATGGATGGTGGTTTTCCTCAAAAGCTTGCAGAATTGGTCAGTGGAGATGGCTGAAGGAGGTGTGGTGCTGGCCACACCACTCCCTTTCATGCTGCCAACTAAAGACATATTTTAACCATACCAATCTCACCCTTCTGACTAAGTTTTTACTAAAGTCTTCATTAAAGTATAGTAAACTCAGTTATTCCAAGATCACCTGTTGTAAGTGGTATGCCTGCTGTTTCTGGGCATAATACATCTGCATGATCACACGGACAACCTAAGGCAATACCCTGATGTTTTCATCAGAAATAATAGCAGAAACTTTGCATCAGTGACTAAGTACTTAAGACAAATGCTGAGTTTAGAGCTGGTGCAAGTGTCAACTTCCAAATACCTGGAAACAAGAGCATCGCGTAAGATACACCCCCTTGCCAATGCAATCCTCAGCAGCAGCATCTGTTTAATTCCACCTTTCCACTAACTGAAAGAAATATTTATTTCCTCTGAATTTACCAGCACATTTAATTCAATTCTGCAAGGCCACACATTTATTCCATTAGAAATCCAGTCTACAAACCCTGGAGATTAAATTGTAATGCTGAATCAACACAGACTCCACCTATTCTAGCTCTGCACTAGGTATCTCTAGGTAAAATGTTTTCTGTTATGCTTTGAGCCTAGCAGTGTTTTTACAGTGAGAGAGGCACTTTCCTCATTTTACAGCATGCTGTGAACCCTTTCAGGAAAAATGAACAACTTTTCACCTCAGCTTGAGAGAACTTTAAGGTAGAAATACTAGTTTTAACAGTGGGATCAAATAAAAGAAAAACAGAACAACATTTTATGATCTGGACAAAGTGAATATTAAACTGCAAGTTTCAGGCCTAAACTGGTCCCTGCTTGGTTTTGTGTGGAACGAAAGTGCACCAGAAAAATATTGAGTCAAGTCACTGCTCCTCTGAACTAACTCTGAAGAGGAGAGTTGGCTTGTTGGGTTAGCACATCACACACTATTCTGTCAACACTCCACTTCCAGTGATGAGACACTAACAGTCAGCTAACAGGTACTCTCCCCTGTGGAGCATTTGGGAATGCAGACAAATTTTCAAGGGTTATCATCCTGAAATCTTTTTACAGGCATGCCACAAAGCTCCTAACTAACCCAATAATGCTTATTCCAAATGATTGTTACTAGTAACCATCAGGTAAGTTGCAGATGTATTTTCACAGCATGTTAATTTCTTTTATTTCACACTTCACAGCATTATGCTCCATTTTTGGATTTTATTCATATACTCTTCCGCTGGGTTTGGATACCTCTGGAAAAGAATGGAGCTTAATTCCTGTGAGCTTGCATAATGTAAGTATGTATCACATAATTACACTCTAGAAGACACACAATGAACAATTCTGCAAAAGAAAGCTTGACATTCTCAGTGAGATAACCCCAAAATAATAGAAAGAGGGAATTAAATTTGATGTGCACTTCTATTGCTTGCTGTTAGTTTTGCTTCCCTAAGTCACATTGCTAAACTGCTTTTTCTGGTTTGACTATTTCGCGATGCTTTTTCTGTGGCCTCTTCAAAAAGCAGTGAATGTTCCCACTTCTCAGCAATGCTGCTACACATAAATATACACATATATTTATTTGTGGATTCTCCTTATATATGCCCATGGAATTCCTACTGTACAAGAATATCCCACACCATACTCAGGCTTGTGATCCATTTTAAAACATTTTACTAACTTCCACAGGTTCAGTCGCAATGAATATAAAACGGATAGAAAGTATGCACACAGTTTCAATTTATTTACTTCCATAAGGATTAAGAATGGGATTTAGACTGCAAGGTAAGGAGTAAAATCTGATCACTTCCTCATAGCTGTCTTATCACATCCTCAAACATTCAATTCCAGGTTATAGGCTCAATATCAGCTTAGGAGAATGCTAGAAACAAGTCCTGCAGAACGAGCTACTTCTCTCTCACAGCATACCTGCCTGGAGAGGGTACTGCATGGAATTTCTCTTCCATGTGCCCAGGCTGTATCAAAGTCACACTTTTTGGTAGATACAATAAAATAATAATAAAGCTGCATAACATACACACCAAAAGAGACATGAACAGAAATACTGCCTTACACCTCTTACGCACGGAAGCAGTACATCACTGAATGCATCACCAAAGGCTGAGGTTTTCATAGAAGCCCAAGGTTCTCTCACACCCATTTTTCTCATGCTGTGTAACTAGGGTACCAGCTGAGACTTCTTCAAAACTATCAGATTAACTCCCACTGGTTAACCAAGTCAATTCCCATGTTAAACAAGTTGTCTCAGACAATGAGAACATTCATACCTCGACTTTTTAAAAGCAGGCGGATCAACCTGCATTGGTCCCCTGGAGTGGAGAAGTCTTGGCCCCATAACATATTAGTAATAAATTTTAAAGGACAAAGACTCACGTCTGAATCAAATCTGCATCTTGGGGTACCAGATCTTGACTTGGACAGGAAGGTAGGTTTGACAGACAATTGTTCTGGTTTGTCTCCAGATATTTGAAGGGGTCGTATAAACTCTGAAATCACACAACGACTTCCAGAAGGACTTTCATGACCTGGCAGTGACCAAAACACACATAAGTATTGTTCTGAAGCAGAAACATTGCCAACTAATAAGAAGAGTGTTATTTTCTCGTCCTGTTAGAAATGCTTCTAGAAAAAGACTAAGGTAGGTAGACTGCAGAGCATAAAAGTAGCTAAGCCTACTAGTTCCCAGACTTACAGTAAATTGCATAAGCCAACAATATGTAATGGAATATAATGTAGAAAGTGAAGGTATCTTAATTTAAAAAACAAAATAAAAAATCAAAGTTAAAGTTTGCCCTAATGAAAAATAAGAAAACCCACCCGTGTTCCTTGATAGCTTTGGACAAGTTACCTGACATGCTGCTTAACATGCCCAGCATTAAAAGCTGCTGTTGGAACCCATCAATTTCTTTTGGGGACTTTGTACTGGAAAGTAGAATCCAGTCATAAATTTATCTTCTAAGAAAGCAGCTGAAATGCTAGTAATCTAGTTGGCAGGATATTCATTGGGAAATGAAGGGAAGTGATTTGGCTTTTTTCAGGACAAAGTTCCAAGAACACCTGCTTCACATTTCTTATGAGCTCCTCATTTACACTGGTACCAAACCATACAGTTTGATCCCAGGGCCATCTCTCCAGTTTCTAAAAATCAAAAGACACCCCACCTCCACTTAAAAATAAGAAGACAAACAGCTTACACTGCACAATTAAAGGACCCAGGGAGGCAGCCTTACAGGAGGCTGAACACTCTTATCCCAAGTGAAAACCAGGGCCAGTGGTGAGGGGAGACAAAATGAAAGAACAACTCCATCGGTGTTGCAAGAGGGACTAATAAAGTGTGATATAAAATACTTCTACATTTTTTCCCTTTTATTGTTAGTTTATTCCCCAGATGACATGAAAACAAGCAGGATATTGTAAACTGAGCCTAATTATACTTGCAGCATCAGCAGAAGAGCAAAGCAGAGAGCTAGGGCATTGCTGACACAATCAGATATGCAGAATGCCTTCTCCTTTCTCCCTCTCTTGTTAACATAGTGAACCTATGCTCTAATTTTTTAGACCCTGGATATGTGTAGGTTCAGCATTTCCTCTCTGGTTCTGCAGAAGTCTGGACAGCAATGTTTTGCTACTGAATTGCAAGCTTCCCAGACACATGCCACAAGAATTATGAGTGGAACTTCTTTGTTCATATTGCAGAAGAGAATAAGCTTCAAAACATATCATCAGAGGGTTTTTATGGTGTTCTCCTTAGTCCGATATGATTAATTTTCTCAGCATCACTGTAATTTACAGCAGGACAGCTTAAGCACATTGACAGCAGGGAAATATACAAGTCATCATATAAAAGATTAATTACAACCAGCCCTGCTTACAGCAGTCCCCAGGCTGGAAAAGGGCACATTTTTTTATTCTTGGAACCTCTCTCACATATATAACAGAAAAGTCATCCCCGTTCAGAAACCTTTAGCCAATTTAGCTCCTTCTGTTTGCTGTTAATGTGCTTGCCATATCAGCGTGTCAGTGCCAAGCCTATAAATAATTGGTCCAACTGTGATTATTCATTCAAAAGAAACTGCTGTTCAGTCTCATACCTCCTGGATTTTTCAGGCTTTGTTATTAAATTACTTGCACTAAATATAAAACGTGGAGAAAGATTTTTGGACAACATCGCCCTTGCTTTGCATACATACAGGATGGTAATCAGGATAGGAACACACATTACCAAGAACTCCAGGAATATCAAGATGCTGGAAGTTACCCAACTCCCTTATTTTTTCCACTTGTTAAACAGGGTGCATCAAATTCACCTTGAGTCCTTAATATATAGGAGAGAAAACTGTGTGCTAGCTGTAATTGCCTCATGTGACTGTACACATATATGGCTCCAGACAGTGCTAATAACTAGATACAGCCTACTCAGATACCTCACTTCCCAGCAGAGTAAGACTATACCCATATCCCTCAATGTATGTCAAAATAAAGCTTCTGCCTCAAAACCAGCTATTCAAAATGGATCTGTCTTCCTAAGTGGACTTATTGCTGCCTTCAGAGCCTCTGTTTCTCTATTCATTTGGCTATTTGTGCAATGTAACCTCTGCCTGCTCAATAAAATCTGCACTGGGTGACACCAACCCTGTCTCTTTATGAAAAAGTGTGTGAAATAACAGGAGCTGATCATCTAAGGCTGTTTCCCATGCTGTGGGACAGCTTTTATCTGGGATCACAATTTGAGATATTTCTTAAAGCAGCTTAAAAATTAATGCAGTTTCAATGAATTCTAATATCTGCAATAAACAGGAAAAAAACAGATTTTTGGGACAAGCCATATCATAAAAAGTAGCAGTTAGTTCCTGTGTATTCTGGACAAAGTCTTTTTAAAAGAAGACTTTTAAAAAAGGTCAGAGGATGCCTAAATAATACATGTAAATTCATGCTGGTTCTATGTATGTAGAGTCACAGTTGGGCTAAAAAAAATAACATAGCATCATCGAGCAATGCTTTGGCAAGAAGCAAAACTGAGATCCCTTGTGCATGAAGCACATTCCTTCTGAAGCCTCCTGACTCTTGATAATCTCCTGATTGTTTCTATAGAGGATGTCTGTTTTGGGGATCATGAATACATGAGTACAGACAAAAATGGCTACATTTAAAATCTGACCTAACTTTACTTCCAGAGTAAGAAACAATTTCAAATGGGGTTCTCTTGTTCATCCTAGGAAATTTCACTGATGTCCCTGGGCTTGAACAACAGAATGTGGAGGAATCAGACCTATGAAAACTTGTTAACTCACTTGCAAGTAAGAAAAAAGAAAAGCCCCTTTCCTTTTATATTTGCACTCTGGAAAAAAACAAGAGTTAAAGATGAAAAATGCAAGAGGTTAGATCCTAAGAACGTGCAGCAGCTTCCAGGAATGTCTCTTTTTTTTCTTCCCCTCTAAATACTAAAGAAGAATCTTATAAAGCCAAGGCGGTTTTGTCCAGAAAGTCTCATAAACTCCATACATACTCAAAATGGCCTTTATGTTCCCATGACTGGCAAGTATCTGTTAAGGAAGTCTGAAGAATACCCTTTCAAGGAAAGAGGCAAGGAAGAGCACCAGACTTAATTTAAATGTCCCAACAGGATTAAAGCTGGTCATACTTGCAGTAAAATTAGTACAAACTCCATTTCATTTATTGGAACTGCTGATTCATTATGGATTACCTAAATTAATCTAGAAAGGCCATTTAAATGAGCCTTTTATCTGATGAATAATAGATCTTAAGGTTTCTATATCTGATTGTGGCACTATTATATGTTTAGAGTGAACTTTTTAGATTCTTATCTATTCTGGCTAGGTTTGTTTAATTTCCTGATACATTCAAACATCACCCATTAAGGCAAAGTATCTGGTCATAAACTGACCTTGCTTCCGTCATTTGCTTTGCTTTAAAGGCTGTCCTTGTATTTCCTCTTCTGTTCTTTCTTTCTCACACATAATAAAAATAATTACACTTCTGGTTTGAAGAACTTGCTGTAGCATTACCACCATTACTGTCAAACAGTTGATTCCAATGATTAGAAATCCTCCCCACTTGCTCAAACGTTGTTGTTATCAGTGCATTCATACTGAGAGTTAATACTGCCCAAGGATTTCTGATGTCTATACACTAGTGCTGCAGGCCCTGAACTCTAAGTGACATAAAAATCAGTAGGTTATAAGAAAAGGTTTATAGAGCAAGGCCTTTAAATGATGTCAGTACAGACCTAGCTGTGTTTTCTGTGGTTTTATTCAAGGATTTCTTGGAAGATGTCCATTTGTTAGGTTTTGAAGGGTTTTTTAAAGCTGTTTCCATTAGCATTTCAAGAATAAAAGTTTGGAGAGTTTGCCTGAGGACCTCAGAAAGTTTAGCTGGGGCCTATTTAGATCAATTCCAGATCTAAATCCAGATTTAAGCTATCCAAAGATACAGACTGACCTTCACTAGCTGCCTAAAGGACATCTCAATACCTAATTACCTTTCCATTAAAATTAATTGTTGCTTTGAAAACCCTGTCCTTGGAGACCAGAGCAACTAATCCTGTTTATATCAGGAAATTTATACAAATTCTTACAGCTATCAGGTAATGCCTTCTGAATTCTCCCTTCAGCACACTTTAATATCCACTTATGTAAGACCTGCAGCTCCAAAATGCCTCTAAACAAGTATGCACCACAGTGGGCAAGAATGCAAACAGCTTGAATTTTGTGTTCAAACACCCAAGGCGTACAAAGTACAAAGTTACTGAAGTGAAATGAAAGAAGGATGTCACCTTGGTTCCTTTTGACTTGATTTCACATTGAGTTTAGCACCCTTCACTGAAAATAACTGCTCATCTGTAATGATAGGGAAATGATTTGTGATTTCTAGGCACTATGCCTCAAAATTTTTCTAGAAGCTGAGGAAGATGAAATAAATAAAAGTCAAGACTATTTCATTTTCCCAGTTTCTCTTCATACTTATCTTAAAACAACCTGGGGGGAATTTGTAAGTAATGGAAATTACCTGACAAGTGTTCCTTTGCAGAAGGATTAAAGTCATTCTAGCATGGGTGATACTGAGCTGGTGAGCATGCTCCTCAGCCTTGATAACAACAGTTATAATACACAATCTAACATGTGATTTATACACAAGTTACTTTCCAGTGTCCTCAGGTAACCTCTTACCTTCATCTTTGCAATTTTCTTATGAATAATGAATGGTTAACAAAGTCGTGTACTTAGGAGGAGCAGTTACCTCTGGTAACAGGAGATGACCTGACAGAAATTCACTTGGAAAAGCACATACTGTGTTGAAGTTCTCAATTTCTTTTAAAGCTCAAATCAACAATACTTCTGTTGTGACTTTTCTGTTTGTAAACCACCTGCAGTTGCATGTGCAAATACTATTCTGAACAGAGTTAAAAATCTAAATACACATTTGCACAGTTTAGTAAACACCTGTAGATACTATCCCTATTCAGTTCCATTCAAACACATCCCATGAAACCGCTTTCCAACCAAAATCACTCTGTGACAGTACCTGTGCTTTTGTAGGCCGTGTATATGCTTGCATTGAAATGTTTTTCTAATGCTTTTCTACTTTCAAGTTTGTATGCAGAAATGACTTTTCTGTTGAACAAATGCAACTAAACCAAAAACATTTCCATGATTGTCAAAATATTCCATTCAGTTTTTCCATTTTGTACCCAGGTCTACTTACAAGTTTCTTTTATGTAATGGTTAATGCAGCGGGGGGGGGTGTGTGCTTTCTTTTCCCATGAACTGCTACTTCAACAAGATAGCAAACCTACTCCTGCCCCTGAAACAGTGAAAGTCAGTCTTTCTTCTTCCAGGAGAAATAGACATTTACATAAAGAATACAACATTTTAACACTAAACATGTTTCTCATCACTACACCCAACAACAAGAGAGAATTCTACTCACAGCAGTGCCTGAATAAAACTGGAACAACCTCAGTGAAGACTTAAGAGATACTCTGAAACTTAAACAAGTCACAAAACGGGAACAGGAGAAAATTCTGTCCTTCATTTGTACAAGCAAACTCTATTTACATCGAGTTACATCTTAAAACGTATAGGGCACAACAAGTAACTACAAGTAAAATGCTGGTCCTTACCTTTGCCTATAGAAGTGGCTATTCCATTCATTAACTGGGATAAAGATTTACCAGGAGAACCAGAGATATCTGAGGATGCCACCGAGTTACTGCTCAGGAGATCAATCTTCCCTGCCTGCTGTCGGAACTTCTCCAGCTCTCTGGATAAGAGGTTAAACTGCTCGCTCTGCGTCCGGCATTTCTCCTCTAGCTCTCGGACCTTAGCCTGCAAAAGCAAGATGTAACACAGACATTTGACTGAGATCAGAGCATGCTGTGACTGCATCAGATTTTTCTACAGTACCAGGAAGCCAGGATAGGCAAGGCAAACTATTTGGGATAAACAGGCCTACAATCACATTTTTCTTCCCCTAAATTCTCACCCGTCTTTAGAATGAAAGCTTTTACTAGCCCTGTAATATCGTGGGAAGTATTCCTTTAACCCCCAATTTCCAAAAGGGAATTTCCTCGTTATGTTTTTGGCAGTGCTAAAACAAAATCACTGCCAAGAACACCTGCAAACAGATCTTACAGCTTTGTGACTTCTACACAGATATGCATGTCACTTTTGTGCACTCTTCCAACGTTTCCTAAACCTCATGTATATTTCTGAGGTTTGCCAATCCTCTGCTATTAAGCCCAAGACTCCTGAATTACTAGATTAACATTTATGTATTAAAACCCAACAACAACAAAAAAAGGCCCACAGTGGTTCATACAGAATGTGAGCCTAGCTACTGGCTGAATTCCCTTGCAAAAATAATGCTCCCTCACTATAGATGCCAAACCACACAGAAGTAATCCAGACACCAGCCAAGAGGAGAATGTGTGCAAGCTTGTGAGAAGTATCAAAATGTCACTGTTGGCAAACATTTTTGTTTTACTTTTGAGGCATCAGTCTTTAACAAAACAGAACCTAAACGATAAACTTGTGTGCTGACTTGGGAAATCTGCCTACATACAGTTTATGAATTCCTGATGTGAAAAAATGGATGAAGTGATGGAAAGATTCCCTGACTGAAATGAATGACAAAGGGCATGGGAATTTAGGACTTCTACAACTTTTACTCAAAACATACATAAGGGGAACGAAGACACAAAGTCCAAATCTGCACATTCATTGTACCAGCTAAATTACTGATATAATGATTTTTTCAATAGAATGCATTTAAATTTCAATCTGCATTTATCAACAGCCTGTGTATCTATTTGCATACACTATGAGATATTTCCAAAAAGAAACCCCACAAATCTAGAGTGCCCAGAGAGTTAGGAAATAGCATAATAAAACGTGTTGTAAATACTGAAGAATCAGCAAAGCTCCTGAGAAGCTCTGTTGTGAGGTCTGATTTTCACATAGGGGCAAACAGTTGTTCTGTACTCCGAAAAAGTGCCAGAGCAAAAGTGCCATTTTAGACCTAGGGAGCACTCGTGGTCTTATGTGCTGCCACCCAAACACTGCAAGCAGAAGTAGCTCAACAGAGGCAGTAATAGGCTCCTTACGTAAAAAGCCAATATGTTATATCCTAATCTGATGCTTTATGATGAACAAACATCACTTCCCTTCATTAAAACCCCTTTATATTATATGCCTAGTTAAACAACTGAACTAACAAAGGAAGTCTAGATACCAATTGGCTTCATTCAACTGTGCTAAATGTATTTTTCTTGAAAGAAGAATGTTCTCAGTTCATATAAAAAGGCCTGCACATATTACATATCAAGAAAACAATTTATATTACATACATATAGCAAGATCTTAGCCCAGCTAAAGATAAAACACTTATAGTCCCCAGAAGAACAGAAAAATCCAAATTTCCTACTACAGAAGGTGGTACTGTTTGTTCCTTTCTTTTGTAACAAATACATTTTTAAAGCTACAATGACTTTTGAGGAGATAATTTCTTCGTATTCATAAAACACAAATTAATTTAGTTCTGCCAAAGAAGTCTCAAGGGTATCTACCTGTATGATTATGAAACAGAAAACAATACGGTACAGAGACCTTGTGGGAGTTTTACACAAACATTAAATGCTTTGATTTTTGGTGGGTTTTTTTGTCTTTCATCTTTTCACTGTGGTTTTGAGCAACCAAAATATCAGCCTTTGTTACTTTTTAATTTGCTGCATGAATAATTCATCATGTACAATTTTAAAAGAACATTAAACAAACAAAGCAGTAAACTGATTTGGGTTTTTAGATCCCCTCTTTCCAATGGGAAGTTTAAGGATGAGGTATTCAACTCTCTAAGAATTTATACTGACCTTTCCACATGCAGTTATGGGAACTCTAGCATAAAATAGAAAATAAAAGCATCACAATCCAGACCTGAACAAGATGCTAAGGCTGCCTTAAAAATATTTTTTGGGGAAAAAAAATATATTATTTTAATGTATTATTATTTTTTATTAATTTAAAACTTCTTTGCATTTCAGTATATGCAACTATATATTTGACTTTTCTTTTGAGTATCTACAAACTTCAAGTTGTTCTCTCGTGACAGTGTGAAGCCTGGATGAAAAATGCCTTCACTACTGTTTTTTTAAATCAAGATTGTGAGTTAGAAGTGAGTACAAAGCTGTACTTTATAAAGAACAAATTGTCCTAAGATCCACAATAGTACTGGCAG
>NW_009918053.1:60370-94212 GCF_000696875.1 Nestor notabilis | reverse complement strand
TTGAGGCAGGTACATTGTTAGTCAGCCAGGCTCACCTCCCTGTGGAAAATCTATGTGTTGATGGACATCACTGCAGAGCAAGGTATGTGCTTACACTCTCTTAGGTACTGAATTTTTATTCTCTATCATGGTATAGCCTATCCTAACCACAATGGCACAAAAGTGCCAGGTCTACCAGATCTCCCTAAATCTGGATCTGCCTCTAGCAGTGGTTGTATGAAAACACATTTTCTACTCCAGACCACACTTGAATGTATGCTGCTTAGGACTTGCCAAGTTTCTCATACAATACATCGTGCTATTTCTAAAATGTAAACAGCTTCTTAAATGGAAAATGAAGCAGACTTCATCCATTATAAAAGATACTGTTCACACAAGACAGGTATGACAATGAGCAACTTTCCAGGTGGACAGGCTTGAATTCAGACTAGTAATTAGCTCACATTTTCTGCTACACAGATATCATTTCATGGTTTAACTGTTTACACAGCAGCAATGGCTTTCAGTAGATGGCTCAATAAATGAACTTCAGGTGAAAATATCACATAAAATTATCTCTGTATTAACAAAGAAACAATCTGAATTCAGACAAAATCCACACAGTCAGAAAGCTACAACCTTGAATAAGCTACCAAACCATTCCTACTGGGCATGCTCATCAGAAATCAGCTGTCAAAACCAGCTTCTGAGTTCTCATTAGGTCATGCCAGATTTGAAAATTAATGTCTTGTAGAAAAAAACTTCTGATTTAGGTGATTTGGTATGAGGTCAGTAAGTGCCAAGCATGCTTGCATAACAATGGTTCTAGCACACATCCCATGCAAGGTTAGGCAGGACTATCATACTCATTTTAAAGGTAAAAGTGCAGGATTCATGACAGGGAAAGGAGAATTTATGCCCTAAAATACCTGCATGCTGTCCAAGGTGTTCTGGATGAAGTGCAAAGCAATAAATTCCAAACAAGACACAGTAAACAAAGAGATGTGAAATAAACAAAGAAATAAAAACAGTTTTGAACACTTCTTTTATATTTCAAAGCAAAATACGTAAGAACAGTTAACACGCATAAAAACATGCATTAACACAAACCAGGCTACAGAAGGTTCCAGAAAGCAACACCACTGCTGATCTTACATTGCAAAAGGCACATTAAATAAAATGCTAAAAATTAACTGGCTCAGAGCAATGAAAAGCGAAAGTTTAGGAAACAATGGGGTTATGCAAATCAGAGGTCACAGACAAATCAGCTAAATGTGAATTCTGATTAGCTTGAGGTGGGTAAATAATCATTTGCCTGCTTTGTTTCTACTTGTTTTCCTGCGTCATCGACTTTCCACTAGGCATTAAATAATAATTTAATCTTATACTCTTAAAGGAAAAGCAAACTTAATACATGTGATGATAATGAAAGCCAATGAGTAAACATGTTCTGTGGGAATGATAACTTTTATGGATACATACTTATTACAGATAAATAAATATATATTTTTACTTTTTTAAAGATGATCAATGCACCAGAAAAAACCACCTTCCATTAATGTATGACCACTAAGTAGTCAGAAGGTAAAAGGAAATCACCTTCTGCTTAGAACAGATTTCTAACTGAAATATTAATAATACACTTGCAATTGTCAATCTATCATATCACACATTCTTTATGATAGGTATGTTATGTTAAGACCAAATAACCATTTAACGACTTCTCCTCAGGCAGAAAAACTAGTTCAGTAGTTATCAGTGTAAATATACTTTGCATGAAAAAATGAAGAACAAAAAATGAGGAAAAGGAAATCTGGATGCAGTCAGTCTGCTGTTTATTTGTGCATCTGTATTTTCTGACACTTAACCTCACCCATCAAAAGATATGTTTGGAAATTAAAGAATCTGTTCTTTAAGTTGAAAAAATAGAGAGGAATTCTTTGCTTTAGGAACCTTCCTATTACAGGAGTTCTGATTTCTGCTACACATTGTTGTCATTTGTTACATCCTGCACAAAACTGCAGGTCAGCCTGCATTTCTAAACAGCAGCAGCGAAGTTTGTCAGCACCAGGCAGATATTCAAGTGTATTCATTTATTTCCATTTGAATTTTTGTGGTTTCATATGTAATTTAACCACATGTATCCATTATAAAGGTTGTAAGAGTCTCAGTTTAAAATCACTAAAAATTTCACTCCAACCTAGAACAAAGAGGTTTTGCACACCTTTCCTTATTCAAACTAAAACTGACAGCAAATCTAATGGTTTTTGAATAGGAGTAAGAATTTGCTCCTATTCCCATGTCACTTCTATACAAGACACATGCAATTCTGTATCCTTAGGCAAAGATTAAATCACTAGACTGGGGTTTTTTTTAGGAATAAGGACTTGAAGGAAGGCTTGAAAAGCTAGTCGTGTTTATGGTTTTTATGATGCAAACCCCATAAACACAACTACTATTGAATTTAGAGGCAATATCCTGTGCCAAGGTCATAATTGTGACGAGCAATTACTAATGAAAGTACTAATATTTTTTATTTATCTTTACGGAGGATGTTGCCTTTCTGGATGACGTCAGTATATGCAGGTACTTAGTGCCTTAAAAGTTAGTAAATCAGATCATCTGAATCATCTCTCAAAATTTAATTTATTTAACAGCATTTACTTACTAAATCCAATAGTCACTGGCAAATTCTACAAACATATTGCAGCATAGCTGGGAAACGCTAAGGAAGGCCACTGCTGGTGATAAACAGCAACAGGATTAGAAGCAATGGACATGGGTAGCATCCAGAGAAAAATGCTGACAGGATAGAAGAATATTATTCTTCATAATGAAAGTGCTCAAAGACTGAAAGAGGCTGCCCATGTGGGTTGTCATATCTCCATTCCCAGAGATGTTTAAAAATGGACTGGGCAAAGCCCAGAGTAGCCTTACAGGGATTTTGAAGAGGGCCCTTCTTTGAGCAAGGAGGTCCCTTCCAAACAGAATCATCGTATGATTCTAATTAAAAATCTGAATATGTATCTGGTGCCAGTGATTTTCAAATGCCCAGTTCAGGCTGCCTAGAAAATACAGTTTTCCAATAAAAAGAATGAAGTGTTCTCTGTCTACCACACCCTTTGGTGGTTTTTCAGTGCCCAAATTCTTTCATTAGGTTTAAAAATTTTGGCTCTTTAACATGTTGCTTTATGTTTACTACATATTATTTATAGGAAACTTAGGTAACTTATTGGTATTTACAGCTGTATTTCCAGTTTAAACAATAATAATTCCCACAAGTAACGACTTCCTTTTTATATACCTGATAGTATTTTACAAAAAACAGTACCAGTATTTCTATTCTATACAAGGAGAAACTGAAGTACACACACCACTTCCAACTGCTCAGCTTAATACACTCCTACCTAAATTACAACCTTTAAAGGATGCAATTACCTTAGAAGAGAAAAAAAAAAAAGTATTTGCCTACATATTACTTGAGACTTTCAAAGTGATGATACTGTACAGTTATCACATACAGAGTGGAACAAGCAAAGGTAACACAAAGGTATCTTCTTACCTCTAGCAATTGAACTGCTCCTTCATGTTCCTTCTTAGCTTCAACCTGAGCCTTGATTTTATAAAAAAGGGAAAGGGAAAAAGGAAATAGAAAGAAAAGAAAAAAAATCAGTTAGTCATACCACATGTAGTATGCTCTAACCACATAAAGCAGCATAATGTATACTCAAATCCCAAGCCAATTACAGTTTTGAAGGGGTGGCTCTGCCAATATTTGGTTCCAAGCCACTGAAGTAACTGTTTATTTTTAGGAAACTGAATCTCAGCAAAGCTTAATAGCCGTGGTATTTTGTAGGACTAAGACAAGCATGCTCAACACACGGTAAGACAAGAACACATCAGAAGTATCTCTGAAACCCTCTACATTAAAACTGAAAAATGAGCTTGTTATCCTACATTGCAGGAAGTGCAGACACCTACGATACCAGCTAGGAGAGAGTAACACAAAACCTAAGCTCATTCTTTACATGTAGCAACAGTATGTATCATCTAAGTAAATAGCTCACAGAACACTTTAAGGCAACCACAAGAAAGGTTGTCTGTAAACAGGCATGCAACATTACAGTCCATTCAACTGAGCCAAGGAAGAAAAGAGGGAATTAGTAAGACCAGGAAAGTGTTTTTATGCTCAGAAATTCAGCTATAAATTTTTGATCGGGAAAAGTCTAAACCTTTTTGTTATCCTCACTTTATTTCCATTGAAGTTTTCACTATCTTCTTTACTGAAGCCTGCCCAAGGTAAGCAAAATGTTTTATTTACCATTGTATCAGGCTGAGAGCAGTATGATGCACTAACTTAGCCTCCTAGCTCCTTATCACCATAACCCAAAGACCACAGTCTGCACATTCCTCATCAAAGAAAAGTCTTAAAACCCTCCAATTTAGCAAGGGCAACACACTACAGACTTTCTAATTTAATGGGCCAGGTACTCCCGCGATGGACACCAACACAGCTACGTTAACTTCATTTTCATCATCTGTGAGGGCTACCCTACTCTGTTAGTGGTTTCAGTGGAATCTGGGTCAAGCCATAAAGTCACAACTGAAAACATACACCCAAGCTATACTTCACTGTCATGCACAGTAATAAATCCTCCTTCAGACCTGCAAGCGGAGTCATATTTCTTTCTATACTGGAGTAATAAGTCTTACTGATAGCACCTGATAAATATTGGCTCCAAGAGCATTACCAAACATATGATGACAGGTGACATAAAGCCTTGTGTTGTCCATCATTACAAGTTTAATAAAATCTACCCAGAATATG
This sequence comes from Nestor notabilis, assembly GCF_000696875.1. Taxonomy (NCBI): domain Eukaryota; kingdom Metazoa; phylum Chordata; class Aves; order Psittaciformes; family Psittacidae; genus Nestor; species Nestor notabilis. The sequence continues at coordinate 89,405 of NW_009918053.1, read as the reverse complement.
AGTTCTTGATAAAGGATTAGAAAACCTGCATCAAAAGCTATCTCTCTTTTACATCGAACTGTCTTGCATTAAGGCTTTCTTGGAGAAAAAGACTATCTGATTCCCCATCAACACAAAACCTTGATGAACAATATTATATTCTTCCTTTTAGGCTGGAAATCAGATCAGTCTGTACATATATTAAAAACACAGTGGATTTTTATTTAGATTATCAAAACGTATCACCAAACGCATCAGACTGTACCAGCAACGTCCTTTGTTTTGAAGTGCACATTTCTGTATTTCATCAGCAACTTTACAACAGCAACAAGATATACTGTGAAATGTCACCTGTTACTGCCTGGAGTCACTACTTTCATTTTATGGTACTTTAAGTAATTAGGTGACTTTAATAAAAAAAGAAAGAAAGAATTTAACACGCATGTACTCGGTACATTGGGAGGTCAGCTCTGGATGAAATGTGAGCCAGCAATTCCTGCCTAATGATGGAAAGCTTTATAGTTACTTAGGTAACACATTTACTTGAATTATTTTTCTGCCAATACACACTGCACTGTAATGTTGGAAAGGAGGTATGTTGGACACCAGCAGTCTAGAGGCTACAGAAGGATAAATTAATCTGTCCTTATCTCCACTACCATGCCTAAAGAGGTACAGGGAGCTTGGGTAACTCTCTATCACGTAGAACTGTGCACAGTACAGGTATCCTCCCAAAATCTTACTGTGTTTTGAATACTTTCCCTCTTCTACTCGTACAGTGTACTAATATGGTCTTCATTCTTATCCTGTAGCATTAATAGTAGCAGTATGGAAGCAACTAAGCATCTTAAACATGTCACAATGGAAAAGAATCTGAGCTTGGAAGGTCTGAAAACCAAATTTAAAAAGGCCTTTTTCTTGTTGACTGGTATCTAGAATGAATATCACAAGTGGATTTTGTCAAGAGAAGTGATGGGTGGAAAGTTCGTTTATATTGTCACAGATCCTTATCATGAAGGCAATTATAATTAAAAAAGATAATATCAACTTAATCTCATCAAGAATTAGATGTTTCAGGGTGGAAATGAGTGCCTGTGCAAAGTCCTTGGACTTTGGAGAATTTCAGGCTAATGAATACTGAAACCAATAGGAAGAAAACTGGTTTCCTACTGAAACCAATAGGAAGAATAAATTATTTCTTAACTGCTGCTAATTAGTGTATAGACAAATTGTTATGGTGGATTTTAGTACAGGAATTCAAATCTGAAATTCTAGTAAAACTTAGTGGTAAATGATTATTAGATAATAATTTTTAGCATTAATGGTCTCATATTCCATGCTACTGAACAAGAATTTTATCACTGGCTACAGATGCTGAGCTAGTAACATTGAGTAAAATACCACATACAATATAACCTTGTTTGTGTTTGAAGCCTGTCTTGCTACAGCTTAGCAAAAAAATAGACTGGAGAAAACAGTATTACAGAGATTAGTCTCCTGTTTGCCAATCGGTAACAAAAAGACCCATGTAATGTGGATTTATTAGGAGAAGGTAACAAAAATTAGGAAGAAGCTGCACCTTGCTTTGCTTTGCCAAGAAATTGAAAGCAAAAATTTACATGGAAGTTCAAATAATGACAGCTTAATATAACTATAAATGACTTTTTGAAATATGCCTAAATAGATTGACTGCAAAAGGCTAAAAGAAAATTAACTGAAGATCTCATTTGGCCAAATGAAGCTTTCGATTTCAAGCAAACTATTTTAGATACATCTTTTTATTCTGCTGAGAATGTCTCTCCATGCCAATTCTCTACCAAATTATCATTAGCATTATTATTTCTGTGTTTTCATCTAGTCAAGCAATTGGAAAAATCAACAGTAGTATTGAGACAATTGCAGCTTTTTCAACTATGATGTGCAAGTACCTTGACAAGGACTTAACTTAATCTAATTTAGTGGAGATAGGTGATAAGAATTGCCAGTGTCAGGAAGAGGAAGCCAAGAAAATCCTAACAAAGCATTAGTACGTCAGTGAGAATGATTAATTGTTCCAGCCAACTGACAAGAAAATGGTGGATTCCCCTATTTTGACTATCATGAAATTAAGACTGGATTCCTTCCTGACATTTAAAGACTGCATGAATATTCCTGAGCCCGATACAGAGGGAAATACAGAGGAAATAGATGTATTTGTATCACTTTTCTCCCCGCAGGGAAACACGAGGACTTACATATACTGGTCAGGTTAATGTTTGCTGGCATTAACATTTATAAATCAATTAGTACAGCCATGTAAATCCAACAGTAAACATCCACTAGTTAAACTGCATTAGCAACCATGCAGCAACCAGTCTGGAGGTTGCAGTTTAAATTTCTTCAAGAATTAAAGAACCAAGAGATCTGTTCCGTGACCTGTGCTCTGTCACTGCAATTCACTTTTTCACCTGACTCTCCCTTTCTCCACTTACCTTCTGCAGGAGTTCAATTTCCTGCTGTTTGGCGTTGAGAACAGCCAAGGCTTGCTCATGCTCCAACTCCAGCTGTTGCCGCCGTTCAGCAGCCTCTCGCATATGCTGTTTCAAAGGAAGCAGAAGAACTATCAGGAGACTTTAACACATTTTACCTGCAATCAAACATGCTGCCATTCCCAGGCATGCAGATGTTCATCTGAACATAAAAGATCTCTGGTATCACTGGTAGGCAAGAGGGAAACTGGATGGGATTTTAATTCGGTCGGTACTTAGAGGCATATCGCCAGTGCTAAACTCAGGCATTTTGACAGCAATCTCTTTTAGGATATATGACTGTCACTGCCAGCAATGTGGCCTCTGTGATGCACAAGTGAACAGTACCCACTTTATCCATCAGGCACACATTTATATATGGCATTTTGCTGAAAAAGTAAAGCTTGGGAAGAAAAATAGCTTGACAATTCCCTAAATGCCTCTTTATCTAGGATGTGCTTCTGTGATTTGTTTTGCAAATGATGACCCACAGAAATAGCTTACCTTTGCTAATCTCTGCCTATTATTTATAGCACAAATTAGAGCAAAACTAACAGAGGGTTACTCTGTTAGTGAAGTGACTATACAGGACTCAAAAACAACTTTCAAAGTACAGTTGCTACTAATGATTCAAAGCAATACAAGAAAGGTTCTTGGGAAGAGCACAAGCTGAACAATGTCAAGATACCCTTTGCAGATAGAAATCTTTTTCATTACAAGTTAATATTATTCTCCCAGTATCATTATAACTTTCAAACACCCTGTTCATAAATGGGAGTTAAGAAAGATCTCTATAGATTCTGATCTCTTCTCTGGTGAAACTGGTATTAAAGATTTTTATTTTCCAAATTACATATTATTCCCATAATACTCACAGAGCAGAGGCACAATATCTTATCTGCAGCATTATGAGTTATTACACACAAACCTATTAGGAATCAGCACTTGGAAACAGAAACACATGGCTAAAATTGACAAGAAGAGCCTAAAATACCTTATTGTGTATGGGAGAAAATTCTATCAAGCATATTGCTAACCTTTAATGAGCTGTTATTCTCTGCTACATGTTACTCATAACAAAGAGGGACAGCACAGGGGGACTGAGTTCTCTCAATCTGGGCATGTTTGCAAAGGAAGCAGAAATGTCTCCAATGTTCCATTTGGCCTCTGCTCGGAATGTATTTATTTCCATTTGATGTATTAATTAGAACCAACAAAAAAAAATCATCAAAGATTTTTCCAGTTTATCAGTTCTAACTCTCAGCTACGCTTGTTTTGAAGAAGTGTTGTGAGGATTCAGTGTTTTGACTGTTGGCATTTGTGAAGTGTGCATATTGTAGAAAAGTTAAATGGATCTGTTAATGGGCAGGATCTATTCTCAGTATTTAATAATGACCAAAAGTAATGGTTCTGATTCTCACCTCATCTGAATGAACATAACCTATTTGGCTAATTAGTATTATGATTTAAATTTACTGAGCTCAGCAGCTTCCATCAAGTCTTATGTAGAACTTGACACTGATGGAGCATCAGCACATTTCTTATATTCAAGAAATGGTGAGGTAATCAAGTCATTCTCACACCTTTAATTATCAATAAAAAACCAAAGGTCTCATTTCATTCTCTCAAGATTTGGTACAGCATAATTTGATACCGTTAAGTTCTTACTACTTTTACAAAAGCTACTACAGAACATTTCGAGTCCTTTGGAAAGAGCAGTAAATAATTAAAACCGTGACCACACGGTGAATCTAATGAAATTCAGCTTTTAATTTCTCTGTTTCCTAAAATATGTATTTAATGAGCTACAGTTCACAGATGTTAAGGTCAAAAAAACCCATTTGGTCATCTATGTTAACCTAAATATAACTCTCTTTTATTTTTAGTATTGTCATGATCTACTCAGTATTTAAAGCAGCAAGGATCTCTTCACCCCAGCATCCGTCCCTCCCCTGGCACAGCAATTAAATCTCCCCCAGACCAGAAGCAATTTCTCCCCTCCTGCTCTGCTCACAAATCAGTTCTGTCTGCAGATCTGTTTTGCACTTCCTATCTGCACATCAGCTGCTGTCATTTCTTCTTCCAAGCCTGAGGGGAATAGTTTAGGGAAGTGGAGAAGGATTGCAGGGATCACTGGAAGACCAGCAGTGAGAGAGCGCTGAGCTGCTGAACTCCTTCTGCATCTTCCTTCAGGACTGACTTTTACAGTCATTGTCACAGTTTTTGAAGGTGACTGCAATGCATTTGTCTTTGCTATTGCTGTCCTTAACGTGAGGCTGGTGAGGACTTTCTAGACATGTAAATTTGCAGTTTCTTTTTTGCACCTTTGTAGAGGTCCTAATAATGTTACTCTAACATCAGAAAGCAAATCCACATCTAAAACAGCTTCTTTCAAACTATAAAGCTAGATGGTTGTGCAGTATAAGCTGTTTCTGAAATAACACTTAAGGGACCTGCTCAAACAGTTGTTTTTCCAGCTTCCTCATTTGACAATGAATAGTCCATCCTAGCTTCAACCATTTCAGTGGTTGCACTCTATTGCCTACAGCTGCAAACAAATCAAAGGAACCCATTCTTTCCTGTAGCAGGGACTTCCATGGTTCTATAGTGTGCAACTGGTTAGTGTTAGAACAAACTCAAAATGGCTTTCAAGTACTAAAGTCCTAAAGTCTTGTCTATGAGACAGAACTCATACATGATGCTGAATGGGGAGCAAATTTAATTCCCACCCAAGTACTCTTATAAAAGGACTTTTCATCTGCACTTGCAGATGGGTGGGCACCATTACAGTGAAATGAATGGGAAAAGCTGGCTGAACACATCAGAAAATCAGAACTGTTCTATGTGAGAGGCACTGTGAAGATTCTCAGAAGTTAGCTAATTCAGCAGTTCTTTGTCTTCCCTTTTCTGCTTTGCTGATACATCCTGAATTTCTCAAAAGAGAAACTGAATTCCTTTTCTGACAGGGAAACAAGGCTAAATATTTCTCAAAACTTTCCAATGGTTGGGAAGCTGTAAACCAATTTTTCAAACCACTTATTTCCTGAGCATATGAGGACACACATGAAATACACAATTAACTGCATCTGCTTGGGCATGGTTTAGTGCTAAAAAGGATATTTAAGGTTTCAAGACTATTCAAGACTGTTCAAATTCTGCCAGTTGAGAAGGGTTCTGCTCAAGGGACAGATCTACTGAACATGAAAAGCCAGGATTTCTATACCCACCAGACAAGTTTGGGGTTTTTTTTCAGTGAAGGAAAACTTTTGAAGGAGTTGTTAAGCAGAACGGTAAGACTTCTGAGATTCACAGAATGCTCCTTCCACTAACATTAGAAGTATTACTGCAGTAGAAGTTAATCAAAATCAGCCAAATAACCAGATTCAGCTCTTCTACAGAAGAAATTTGAGAGAATCATTAAGTCAAATGCCAGTAGATAACCTAATTAAACACTGGAACAGTGGTATGGCCAAAGAGGAAAGTACATTCTTCAAGTTGTTTTAAGAAAATAAAGCAGAATCCATCATTAGAGGAGTTTCAAGTGTTCAAAACCATACAAGCCTCACAAAATCAGCATCTGAACAGGGTTTTATTGCTCATGAAAGTGGGTTTTTTTAGCACCATAGGAGTCCAGACAATAATAATTTGTATTTTAATTTGATGAAATGAGAATTAATGCCAATTTACTTAGAGCAAAATCTAATTCTCAGCTGTTTTATGAGCCATGAATTCACAGTTCATTTCTTTTCTATGACTTTTTTCCTCATGTATTTCTACTATGAGCTCTTTGAAGAAGTGAATTTCTATTGCTATCAAGCTGGAATCCCCACAGTCACTATAAAGGAAGCACAGACAAGCCAGATCTGTTGGAATAGCTTCTAGATGTTGATCCTGCTTTCTTTTACTACTAGTAAAAGAGCAAATCAGTGATAAAGGTCTGTGGAACTTCCAGGTTTGTATTCCTTAGAGGAAAAGGAAGGAAGTAACAGAAAAAAGGTAAATTATCTTCCACTGCTAGAAAAAAAAAACTTCCTACTTATTCCTGTGGAAAGTTGTATTAGTGTAAAGACAGACAGCGGTGTATCACTCTTGTTTAGTTAGGCAGTTTCTTTTTTCCTTTCCCAATAGATATATTTCTTATTATAATTCCAGATTTTTTACATCAGTCCCACCTATTGACTGGTAAATAGGACACTGATAATTTACTACACAACAATATACAGAACTGATAACTCCTCTAGTAGGTTATTTCAACAGCTCATGCTTCTAGAAGCTGCTGGAGTAAGGTGGTTCACAGAGCACTCAGCTTACCTCTGATAACCCCACAGTCTTTTGGAGGCTCAGCTGGAGGGATGTAACTTATAACTACCTTTAATTTCCACCTGTAGCTGGAAGACCTCCTCCTCACCTCTTAAACAACATCAAATAAAGCTTGAGAGAGGGTTTCAACAACATATTACCAGTGCAACAAGCCAAAAATAAAATCTCCCATCAAAACTCAGATAGTTAGCCATTTTCATCACTACAATCATCTCCAAATGCTCAGATCTATTCTGATGCAGCCAACAGTGAAACTACTTTTCCCATTTTAGAGTGAGTCTGATGCAAGTCAAAATCATTAACAAATCCAACTTTAAATAACTAATTGCACTTATGACAATCATTGGCTGAAGCCACTTAGCATTATTAAAACACTCTGCAAAGAAAAGTCTTGCTCACGATTTAAGATCTCAGACTGGTTATTTGCATTTCCATCTCCTACTCCCAGGGCATTCATCCCTCCTTTGCTAGTCACTTCGGTGGTTTGAAAAAGGAGAACTTTGGGCTTGAGAAGATGAAAAATCAGCAGCTCTTTGGCAGTTTGTCAGAAAAGTTCCAGCACCCGATCAATCTTCCATTCGAACCAGACAAACACATCCTTCATTTTTCGGAATAGTTTGAATTACAGAAAAGAGTTTACAATTGTTTTCTCTCTCTAGAATTCTCAGTGTAATCCTCACCAGTGCAACTCATTCAGTGATGCAAACAGCTGTACCTGCATGACTTGTATTGTGGGTTTTGGTTTTTGTTTGGGTTTTTTTTTTTAATAATCTTAGTTGCTCACTGCTCTTCAAGACATCTTTTGGTGGCAGTTTTCCACATCACAGCTTCCGTATTTTCTACAACTAAGAAAATCTGGGAACTGTGGCTCATTCAAACTAGTTTGTGTTTCTACCACATCACAGATTCTTCTACATTATTCCTGATCCATCCTTCAGGTTTGGCTTACCAAGTTACTGATTTCCATCTTATTTAATCAATGACACTTTGGGAATTTGGCTGTTTCCTAACAAAGCATGTTTCCTTCCCACCACTAGGACTTGTTCTGCACTTTTCTTCAACATATACAGATTACTGCCTCCTTGAATTAGCTGGTAAGTAGTGATCTCTTGGTTGATTCCTTTTTCCAACTGAATTTTACTCTTATTCTATCCCATCTTCTCAGCTAGATCTCATCTCTATTAGATTCACCTGGTGAATTCCACTGTTCCAGAATCGGTTTGTCCATGACATTATGTGCAATAACCAGGAAAACAGAAGCAAGACAACATCTTCAACTACACAGCAAAATCTCTACTGAAGAACACACGTAAAATTCAAAGTGTATTATGGCATTTTTCTAAGTTGGAAAGGAAGCAGCAAATTGATGACATGAAAACATGGCTAGATACCAATGTACTAAGCTTCTCTAGAAGCATGTTAAAAGAAGGATAGTTATGTACCAGGCACTATAATTCTTTCTAAATAACACCTCTGTAATAAAGCAATAGCAGGCTTTGCAACCCTGTCCTGACAATGAGATGCACTCTGCACAGGCAACACGAGCTAGGACGAGGAGCTTGTTTCACAAGGCCACAGTAACATTTCACATCAAGTTAGACTGGCAAACATAGCTCTCTTTAGAATAAAATATCTTGGTTGCTATTCTTTCTTCAGTATAGTCACTTCTCACCCTTTTCTTTTCATCTTGACTTACCTGCAATAACTGTATAATGAAAACCTACCTCCAATTAATTATAAAGCATCAGATAAAGATCTCTCTTCTCTGATGGTTTGAAGGTACTTGGTCTACTGCATACCTTTTATTGCAACTAACAGGGGCATTCAGTCCCCTACCTTGCAATACATTTATACTTCTGTGACTTACTGAATGAACATTATCACTTTTAATCAAGTAATAGAGGTACTGGATTGTTGGATTTTATGTCATTATACATACCTTTAGGACCTGCTCTAAGTTCTCCAGCTTGGCTTGGAGCTGGTGTTTTCCCTTTACAGCCAAATCTCGTTCTTTGGTCACTCTGAGAAGGGTTTCTCTAAGATGGTCATAGTCTGATTTTACCTAGAAAAAATAGAACGTAATCATTGTCCAAGCAGCTAATTAATGAAGAGAAAACTGTGCCTGTCACAAACATTTCTGCATGTAAAAATGGGAGAAGGAGAAAAAGTTCAAAGAACTTAGGAAAGAAGCATGAAAGATGGAATGAAATGTTCATTGAAGAAACTGTGTGAGTCTCATATATATGTATACAGGAAACATCTTTCAACAAGGACTACAATCTGGCAGCCAAACTGTAGTTATGTAAATTTAAATAAGTATCTAAATAACACAATAAATAAATGACAATCAAACAACTCCTAATTTCTCTGGATTTTGAAGGCATCAGAGGTGGGTATGCCATACAGACAGAGATCTAACGTAAATATAGAAATATAACTCACCTTTACTCCTCAGTGTAAACTGACTTAATTCAAGTACCATGGTGCTAGCTTAACCATTTCAGTATGACTAAGTCTTTTGATAGAGGATTTTGTATCAGTGATAGTGACTACTTCATAAACATACATAGAAAATAAGAAAATATAACATTAAACTACTTTATCCTGTCATGGAAAAGTTCTTTCTTTAATTCAGATCAGCTGAAACTTTGATTTCTTATCCCTGACCATCTCATGACTTTGTACTGTGTACTGATGTGTAACAATAAGATTGTCATAGCTTGTATCATTTCAGGAGCTGCAATTTTTACATTAAGACTGAAAACCCACCAGCAGTAAACACCTGGGTAAATAAAATACGTAATGTTGACACCCTATTTCCACTTCCCTGCCACGTTGATAGAAGGTAAGAAAGCAAAAGAAAGAGCCATAATATTTTTAGTGAACAGTGTTCCAAGAAGCATCTGGTTTCCTTTGTTAACTGCAACAAAACCCAGAAGCACAAACAATGCTGGCAGGATTATGGACTAAAGAAAGGCAAAGCAGTACCAAGTACTAGGATATAGCATAGTCTTTCATCTGGGTGCAGCTCGTTTCCTTCTCACTTTAGTAAAGGAAGTGACAAGTTTTTTTTTTGTTTCCCCAATTTAATTACTGTAATTCCTTAGGTCTTTCTAAAGAACGAGTGGCATTAAGCAATCTCAGACACGGAGATCTCCTGGACGTTTTCTAAAGCAATGTTTTGGAAACTGATTCAGGCTTTCTATTTGCCTTCTGGCCTCAGTTTGTTAACTTGCAAATTTTGCCAAGGACCAAACAATCTAAATGGTTGCAGCCAGCCCTGGTATTCATCTTTGCAAGAGGGCTCTTTAAAGTGCAGTGGACTAGAAAAAAGAAAGAGGAAAATGGAACAAATCATGTTTTCCACAAGAACTGATGCAATTATTGTCAACCTCAGGATTTTTTTTCTGTGCACAGATTTTTCTTTTCCTCCTCCCTTTTTTCTTTGTAACTAAGGAAACTATTAAACAATGGATTTTCAGGATCTATTAACTTCCTGCATCCTTTGGATTGTATTTCATTGCTCAGATCAGTCAGTGTATATTGTTGATGAATAATGGAGTGGAAGAAGGAAGCAATGAGGTATCACTATCCACGATACAATTTTCTTATTGTCTGCGATTCTCAGTTTATTTACTGAGGGTGAATGAAGTACAGTATTTTTAACAAGTTTCAAGAAAAGGTTCTTTTCCTCGGGCTTTAGTTTTCCCTGTCTAAAACTGTTGATACCAACTGACTACCTTTGTAAAGAATTTGCTAAAACTTACTAGGCATCACAGCCTGAGTAATTACCAAGCACGGAACCTTTCTGCTGTATGTTTTTCCCTGGAACATTGATAACTTTTAACATTTCTGCAGGGAATTCTTACTACTTTCTGCTTTGAAGACTGTATACCACACAGAATGCAGTGACAGACACATTTATATAACCCATAAGGCAGCATAAAACTTGACGAGTCTATCATTTGCTCTTTTTTTTAGACAACATTTGTTCTTAAACGTGAATTTAATGCTCTCTTCAAGCAGGCTGTTTAAGAACATATGGGATACACATGAACTTGAATTACACACAGAGCACGTTAAAATATCAGTGTTCCCAGTGGCAAAAACAGTTGACCTAAATAAAGTGCCACCATAAACAGTTTTAATTTCATGGCAGAAACAGAGAACATTTTGATCTCTGATGTTTCTCTGTTCAATGCAGCAACCAATTTAGTTTTCATCCCGTACCTTCACACTCGCTAAATGTGCCCTCATTTAAGTCAGTTACGAAGGCCAGAATGCTGCTAAAGCATCTTCCACTTCCTGAACACTTAAACAGAAACGAGTTATTGAACACCAGCTCACGAAAGCAAACCAGCAGTTTGTTTCATTGGTGAAAAGCTCCACCAGCCTTATAAGCCACCATATGCCTTGAGTCTAGATACTAGAGAACATTATTGAGAAACTACCATAAAAATGGTATGATTTCAGGTATTGTGGAAATAAAATCTGAATATATAATGCCTATTCTCTTTTTACATAAAAGTACTATCCCATATACATTCAGGTGAACAGGAAAACAAGAGCCCAGTGTCATAGCACTCCTAAGGACACAAAATCTTTTCACATGTACTGGACTACCAGAACGCAACTCTTCTTCTCTTATGCAGAGTACCAAAACTAAATCATGTAAGTTATGTACAATTTTAGCTTCATTTTGTAGGTTTAAAGGTAGCTAGCTTCTTTCTACTCCTTTCTAGAGTCAAATTCCAGCCACTACATTGTGCATAAATGAGCAGTAGTTTTATCTGTGCTACATAACAGAATGCATAAACACTCCTCCACCCCCATTTGCTTGGATGAAGTTGGCCTGTTTTTCAGGCCAGCTCTCAAGGGTGAATAAGAATAAATTATTGTAGGCAGGTTTTCCCCTCCAGGGCTGAGCCCTAACTCTGTCAGTATTCTGCTCCAACTTCCATCCAAAGTTGTACAGTTTCCCACTTTGTGAATAGTAAAATGCAATCTAAACTGCACAATCTATCCTCAAGCTCACGGTGTGTGGTAAAAAATACCCCAAAACCAAAGAGAAAACCCCAAGTAATTCCCTCAGAAAACCTGTTATATGCAAGAGGGAAAACATGAGGTCTGTTACCAATCAGAGCACACTGCAAGGATTGCATGTTGTTAATGATGTTAAAAGTGAGAGACTACGCTTGCAGCAAGTCTCTCATTCTGCTGAGGCTGGGATATTAAATTAGTAGTGCAGGCATCCAGAACTGCAGCATTGTGCCTTTCACAGTATTTCCTAGATTTGAAGACATAAACACCATAGTATGACAAATTCTGGCAATTCAATAGTAAAAGGTAATTTTTTATTACTTAGTGGCTAATGTGTCAAAGGTTGACATTTTACCTTCATATTTTAAATTGCTGTTACTGTGTTTTTCAAGGTACCTCGCGCACTTCACTACTTTAAGAGCCAAGCATTACCCATAATAAAGCATTATTAACCACATAGTTTTTCCCTTTCTGATAGTAAAAGGACTAACATTTTTTGTGTCACTGACATACTGAGCCTTCACTGCATTAATGCTGCATGCTATTTCTGTGTCAGCTAGAATATATAACTGCCTAAATAAGACTTCATGTGCCTCGTGAAGAGTGAAGGCAATGTGTAAACAACAACAAAGAGGAAAAACATTAGGAAAGGGAGAAATTCTAGATAGATGAATGAATAAAATTAAGTGATGCTATTATACGCATCTTCCTCCTATCATAGAGTCTTTTTATATAAAACCAATTTTTATTCCTCAGCAACAGGGAATTTCAGGTCTGCTTTGATACCAGGTGCTACACACAAAATGCAGAGTACATCCATAGCCATGTCTGACTTTTAGTCACTTGCATTGTCTCAGGGACTCATCAGACCTCCTCTGGTTTGGAAATTCAGCAGTGGGCTACTCTGACACTCACACGTCAGAGCTATGAAAGGGTACAGCTACCACTGTTTTGCAAGCTTTGAGGATGGGCTTTCATCAGAGCCTGTGTGAGTTACAGCTCTTTGATATGAATGAGGTTGCCGAGCAACTCACTTAAGCCCTGTAGAAATCCCAGATTGGAGTTTTATTTTTAGCTAAATGTAGCCTTGTAAAGTGGCTGGTTCATGATGTTTCTTCCACTAAATGCATATGTGGTGAGGTAAGGTGCATCAGCCTCTCCTCCCATGCTAGCCACCACACAGTATTTGCCTCAGATACAATCACACTGTAGTCAGAAAGATATTTCTTGTCCCATAAAAGGCACAAACAAGAACTGAAGAAAAATGCTTACTATTAAAATAGCTTTTATATCAGCACCTGGAATAACTGATACTATGCCATGTGCCATGCTACAGGGGAAATAACAACTACTAAATAGAGCTTAGGATATTTGGTGCTGGACAAGAGATTTTCAACATTATATTGTGAAATTTTAAAAAGCAAGAAAAAAAGCAGGGAAACCCCTACTAGATAGCAAGTATTTCTAGCACTACTGCTTCAGAAGAAGACAGTTTTTCAATCAAGTATCATCAAAATCACCAAAAAAGGCCTAATACCAATTTACAATACTGAGAAAATATCCATCAGAGGAGTGTTGTACCTCTCTAAAGTCTATCAGTGTGTCTTAAATATTCACTTGAAAATACTTGTTCATAAAATAAATTTTTGTAATTTATTTTTAAGATATAAAACTATTTCATGTTCTCAATTAGAAGCAAGCAAATCAGAAAAAAAGTACTACACCATCCACTTTTATCCAGTCTGCAGTCTGATTTCTGTGACCAATGAATGTATGAGACCTGTGCTCATGATGTTACCTGGTCATATTGCAGTGCTTTGTGGGACACACTTGCATACTGAAGGCTCAGGCGATTCTTTTCTTGCACAGCATCCTTCAGTTCATTTTCCTAAAACACAAGTAAAGAGTGTTATAGACCATTCATCTCCATTACAGCACATCCTATTAAGTGCTTAAGGAAGCAATGTTTTTGCATTATTTGGTATTAACAAACTATTAAGAGTAATATCAGGCACAAAGCCAAAAGGCACTGAAGGTGCAGAAGCACAGAAGCAGCAGATTAGCTTGCAATTACAGTTGGCTCTCTCGTAAACCCACATGTTTTCAGTGGATGATCTGATTAAAGATGTGCGAGCAAAGAGAGATGACCTGAGTTCACAGGCCTGGTGCAAATAAAAACAATAATAAGAAAAGATCTCCTTGTTGATGTAACAAACCTCAGACCTGGCTGTCCCACAGCTGTGAAGAGAGAGGGACTTGGCTCCCAGAAGAAAGTCATGCTATCAAACTTACGTCTTCAGAAGGCATTTTTAGGGCAAAAGCCCACAACTGGAATGTATAATCATGCACACATTTTTATACATGCATATTTCACTTATAATGTATATCTATTTATAAGCTATGAATATATACAAATTCTAATACAAATATTTTTAGAATCTGAGTAGACCGTGTACGTACTACAGTGGCAGGCAAATCAGAAATGCAGACAGAAGTCAAAAGATAAATAACCCACAGCTAAAGACCAAGGCATTAATTACAACCTCAGCAATGTATTTTTATTTACTTAGCACTATAAGGAGGAAAACAGGAAAAGTAAATAAAACTCAAATATACAGTCAAAGGTCAAACTAGACATGTAAAAATGCTTTGTCAAGTCACGCAAATCAAAATACATGCAGCTCAGGAGAAAACAGCAGCATCCTCTGATGTATCTGACAATTTCTGTTTCACGCAAATTCACAAAGGTAGCTGGCTAAGATTCAATCTTCAATTCAATTCCTTATGAAAGTTGCAATCAGTCATGCTGGGCAATCTGTAATCTTTCCATCCTACAGTGTGCACTAGGCATTCTCTTCTGAAAACATTGTATATTTGCCAAAAACAATACTAAGGTTGGCAACACTGGGACCACTTTTGAGTGATTTGAAATTATTTCCAACATTGCACCATTAAAAACCACACTATCAGCAATTTCTCTACTAATTCTGCTGAGGTGTAAAGAAAAGCTGTTCATGTAATGTTTTACCACAATTTCTCTTTAAAATTCTCAATACGAAAAAAATAAATTGCCAATTCTTGTTTTACCAATGTAAGCCCTGAAAAAAGAATTTAAATATTCTGATATTGAAATGGTTTTCATATTGCTTGAACCAAAAAATGTGCTGTTTCAAGCATACCTTTCTTAAATCTCTGCACACAAGATCCACGTTGTAAACAGAAAACTAGTGTTTTCAATGAACAGAAGTTGTTAAACTGTGTATCTAAATTGTCTCCTGAGCTTCATTACCTGAGCATCAGACCTAGTGAAACAGCCAGACTGCTGCCTACTGGCTACTTGACTAACGTTTAAGAAGGCAGGACATCCAAATCTGTTTGAAATCAACCACTGGGTTCAAAATTTATAAGGTCAGCTAAACAGATAGTACGATCATGTGAATAATTTCTGTCTACAGAAAATGAGATTAAAATGTTTTATAAAACATTTCACGCAGAAAACACCATTCTGAGTACCAGCAATTTTAACATATGAATTAATTCCACGTAAGATACTGCATTGCCCACACCTGGAATGCCAGGCTTATAGTTAATTTGAACACAAAGGACAGTGAAAATCAGCTCAGCTTAAGTAATGACATGTTACAGCACCATCATGGTACAATATCAGAACATCTCATCAGCTGTGGGAAGCTGTTCTCTTGACTATGCATTAAGTGCTCCTGCACTGAACTAAACTAAGAGGACAAACTGCAGCATGTTCACAGTCTTCTGATTGCAGGCGTACCTTGCACATACGGAGCTCAGCAATTATAATTTCTCAACTCTGTTAAAGCTGTTGTTCAGAGTGCAATTAAAGTGGCAGTCAGGCTCTGAGAGAATGCTAGACAGTCCTGAGAGCCAAAATGAGAAGAATTTCTTAGCTCCCATTGCATTTGCAAAGGTGTGAATGAAATCAGTAAATATTTTTCTAATAGCAACAAACTGCACAGAACAGTTCCTTGGATATGCAAATAAACCATTGTGTCCTTTTAATTGCTGAAAGTCACTTGTAAAGCATTGTGTCTATTCTGCATTTTACAAGGTGAAAACAAGCTACGCTATCTGCTCCAAAACCCTTACATCTGCAGGCTCTTGTCAAGCCAGATTTGACATTGACTTTAATGGATCCATTTGCACTTGTTACAAATCAATACTGCTCAGCTGACTTTAATGAGGAACAAGTGACAATGAGTTACCAGGTTTTAATAATGTTATTAAAAGGAATTCAAGCAGAACTGGGGTGGTGGGAAGGGAAAGGAGGGGAGGAGTAATTAATGGTAATCTAGGCCAGCATCCTTCACACCCTACTTAAATTCTCCATAACGAAAAAACAGTTTATGAGAGCTGTCGCAGCAACTGGTCTGGCTCTTAGTCCTACCTATAGAAAATACATTTATCATGCTATTTGCCAGGACAAACAGAAGCAGGGCAGTAACTCTCCCAGTTTCACTGGTCCTTAGTTATAGGTATCCTTAAAACATTTGGATTGCTTGCTCTCAGAAAAAGCATTAAGGAACAAATAACAAACAACACATCAAAGTTCTCAGAGCAAAAACGTGGTAAAAGCCAGAAACTGAACCAAAGTCTTGTAAATTATTTAGCCAAGTTCTTTTACTGGGCTATGGCTTCTGGAAATGATTCAAGTCATAATTACTGTGGACTCAGAAATTCCCACAGTATTAGTTTCCATTGGTTGACTTGAGTCATCTCTCACCAATGGACTCTTAAAACAGAAGCTCTGACAGAATAATTCTGGTAGGTTCAATAGGTTAGCTATTACATAGTATTGGCAGTCATGTCCCTGGAAGTAACCCATGATGTGGTTAACTGAAGCAGCACATACTACTGCCCAAAGCACCAGCTAGTTTCTATGTAGGATGTATAAATAGTGCTTCAACAGCTATGCTCTCTCTCAAAATTCCTCACAACCAGTCTCTCCATTGTTGAATGCTCCAGATGCAATTACTTGGAAAAGCACACTTATTCTGTAGCACTCATCCTGCATCTCCTCTTCTCTCATGGCTGTAACAGTTATGCATCATTGTAGTTTGTGATTTTCTGTCTAATCCATTGATTTCAGTGATTTGGTCCCTTAGCAGTATCTGCCTCAGTATTTTCCAGATTAAATATAAACCTTCAACAAAACGAGACCAAAATTAATCCCAGCTACCCTAAAACTAAAATCCAACCAATAGGCAATTAATATATTACAAAAAACTGAAATCACATAAAGATGACATTTTTACTGTTTTCTTCTGTGTACAAACCAGATAACTCAAATTTCTGGTATAAATTCTTATTGGCCTGTGGTCAGTCTCTGAAAGTTGCCAGATTATGGCTGCTCCCCTCAAAAGTGCTGTCATACCACCACCATGTATATACTCACGTTACTGGGGCCAGAGTGGCACAGAAGAAGATATTTTCATTTGGGGGAGAATCTGACACATCTGATTACCTTTTTACTACGCTGTGAGTTGGTTTCATTAGGTTTTATGGCTGGATCCTGAAACAGCTTTGAAACTTCAAACACATTTTAAGGGAGACAGATGCCTTTTGAAAATCCCAGGTTCTCACACACAAAGGCTGCACTTCCTTAAGATGCTACACTGAAATAAGTATTTTCTCCATTCTCTCTCCTTTACTTGGCAGCTAGCATTGAATGTATTAACGACAGGGCAACACTTCTCACTTTAGCTATTACAACTGCCAATTCCAAACAGAACCTCCAAATCAACAGAAAGAAGAGGTCAGCAAATACATAGGGCAGCCATCACAAATGACAGACTTCCTGGCAATAGGGTGGATATGTGCTTCTTGCCTCCAGCCTGCCTGTGAATGCCAGGGATTCTCTGCTACAGACTTCCTCCTCTCAATTTAATAGCTACCAAATTCTAAAAGGGACATGCAAAGAGGCATCACTGTTATTGCTAGGACCTAAGATGGGATTTTGTGGGATTTCACAATTCATTTTGGAGCTGTGGAAAGCATCACCATGCACTCTTCCTTCATCCTTTCTAATTTTTTATACAAATAGTTCTGACTTCTTCTTACAAATTTAATGAGAGTTTTGTCCTTTTTACCCTGTGCCCTCTCCCCTGTTCTTCATTTATTCATTGTATGTAACAATTCTGGCAATTTAATTGTGCCCAGGAAGCAACATTTAACTAGAGTCAAATGAGGTCTACCATTTAACCTATGCAAATCAATCCATTGCAGCTGTTAATAAAGACAAGTAGAGGGAAGATTAAGAACTCATCAAGCCAGTTAGTCCAAGACACAGCATAAAGGCAAACACTGACTAAATGTTAACAGGCTATTGTGCAAGTGAAAAGGAATCAGTACTTCATATTCCAAAAAAACTTCTCACCAGTCTTCTTCAAGGGCTTTAAGAAATTTAATTACTAGTCTAGCATGCACCCCAAAATTTTACAAACAGGGAAATAAATGTGGAAAACTAATGATAAGGAAAGACACAATAGAAGCTGTATGAAAGCATTGTCCCAGATTATCGTTAACTAGCTCCAGAACAAACCAAACCCAAGGTTTTTCTAACATATGCAGGCAGGAGTCACACAGAGCTTAAGCTTTTTTACTGAGTTAAATACATGAAGTGTAAACCATACTTACACGTATTACATATGTGCTGGTATGTCAGTCAAGCTTTATTCATGTCAGGACCATAATTAGCATAATTGGTGAAAAGAATCTGAAAGGTTTTTAGCATGCTAGACAACAAGCAAGGATATCTCCTGCTGGATGTAAGGAATGCTTCAGGCATTCAGCTCACACAGGCATTTTGAGTTGAGAAAACAACACTAAGGATGATCTTTTCAGCATCTGCAAAGTAAACTGAATCAGAAAACTGACAGCCCTCCCAAATGCATACAAACACAAGCAGTCCTGCAGCGTGCTATTTTTAAGGGGTGCCCAAAGCACTACACAGATATAAAGGCTCACACACCAGTACATACTTCGCAAAACACAAGACAATTAATAAAACACCCATGAAAAATATATATAAAAGAGAGATTAAAAATAAATGCTATTACCTTGTATATAAGTTGCATCTTTTTAAGTGCAGAATTGAAGGCAGAAATGTGTGTTTGTATCAGAGCAAAAGTAAAAATTCTCCTACAGATATAAGGACTGACTATAAAATACACGGTAGGAGGATGACTTCTGTAGATTTAATACAATCTGACACCACTGTCTGGGTAACAAGGTTCTACATTGCCTGGAGAAAGGCATCTGTTGCCCTGTGTGCTAGTGTGCTCATCCATCAATTATTTTTCTTTAAAAAAAAAATGTTATATGCTATTCATTTATTTGTAGCTCTTTTTCTTTGAGACTTATTTCTGCCAGTAACCTGGAATGACTGTATTAGAACACTCTGATGATAATCCCCTGTGATAGTTCTCTATTTTGATGTTACATGAATAGAATTAATCCAAGAGAAAAGTGAAAACCTCTAGTCCACAGGTACTTCAAAAGGAAAAATGAAGAATTTTCTGATCTTCTCTGATGTATTTTTGCCCTGTAAATGACTCACTTCTAAGGTCAGGTTCATCACCACCAATTCATTTTTTCTTCTTCTAAGAGCTAGATTTTAAAGGCAAAACTGACTCATCCTGAATAGTACACAGTAGAGCTATTTAAGAACTTTAACATAGACAAGCTAACGGAGCTAGGCTGAGACACAGCCTGTACAGCAAACTGCCATTAAAACCTTTCTGATTTTCTCTTTGTAATTAGCACGTGGACGACACAAGAAAAATACAGGCTGTCCTGCATAACTCTAACCACTATACAGTGTAGCACGGAACCAGGAGCAAGCACATTTCACAAGAGATGCTGCTGTTCTGATACTTTTAGTTCATGTTCTGACATCACTTACATTGTATTTGACAGCTTTGGATGCATACCAGTGAGATAAGCCAAAGGAAGCACTGAAAGATGCCAAATGGCCCCTCCCTGTCCCATGCAGGGTACACTTCTGCCCAGTACTGTCTTCCACAGTTATCAACTCTAAGTTAAAGGTTGCACTTCTGATAAATTACACATTATAAGTTAGTGAAAAACCACTAAATGCAATGAAAAATAATCGAACTATAGACTCTTTCTGAGGTGTTTTACTATTTCCATTTGATATATGCCAAGATGAACTACATGTTAGCAAGTAGTACAGGGAAGTAGTTGGACATTTTATGACCTTAACATTTAAAAACTAAGGAATTTCCACAGAGAACATTAACAAGCACCATAAGTTTTTCTACTACTACTCTTAAGATTAAGCAAGATGTACTCAGTAATGCTTGCATTTTAAATAAAATCACAATTTAATTTCCTTCATTTTAAAAATAGGAACTATTCCATGCAAATTATACTTTGTTCTAACAAAGGAAAACAAATGCAGCTCTACCCCTCTAATCAGTAGGCTGAATTAAGCATAAGAAACACTGCATAAAAATAGCACTTCTTAAAAAGCAGTACTAAATAAAGAACACAGGAACCATAGCAGTTTATTGGACTTGGAAATCACCAGCATCTTGGCACTACAGCCACCAGGACCAGATGTTATGGAGGAAGCGCAAACAATTATTGCATGGCATTATTTTATACTTCAGTAAGTCTCTTAGGATAACAAGCTTTGCGCTAACAACTCATTTCATTCACACTGGTTTTGTCTATTTCTCATAACTTGTCCACACAATCTTTTTTCTACCATCTCAAATCCATGACCCCCATCTGAACACTTATTTACACTGCCATGTTTTGCAGGATCAGAGAGAAAAAGCATTGATCAACGTCAGATTCACCTGAACTTCTGGAAGGATGCCCCATTTTAGAAGCACATGTAACCATGTTTGATTTGCTGCTGCTCAGACTATGGTCATCACTGCAAACAGCTCATCGCACTCTCCCCCATCTTATTTTCTTTGCTTATGGCACATAGTATGAAGATGACAAGATCC
Organism: Nestor notabilis; assembly: GCF_000696875.1. Classification (NCBI taxonomy): domain Eukaryota; kingdom Metazoa; phylum Chordata; class Aves; order Psittaciformes; family Psittacidae; genus Nestor; species Nestor notabilis. The sequence continues at coordinate 68,548 of NW_009918053.1, read as the reverse complement.
TCTCATCTCTTTTAATAATGAAAATGGGTAAAGTGATAACTTTAGATAGATCTAAGTACAATGGTTTTATTAAAGCATCCATACTCACGAATAAATAGTACAGCAGTCAATCTAGCTGAAACTGTTTATAATGAATTTCCAAATATGCAAATTCTCTTCAAGACATTGCTTTTGGACTTTATACTTGCCATGGCTGAAGGAAATTATCATGAAGGCAGTAAAAAAAGCAGACATTCCCCAAGAGAGCATTATTTAGAATTTGCTATTATGCTCGTATTTTATGATGCCTTGCTTCCTCCATGAGGTATGTGGAATGCATCACCAGAGTCTATGCTCAAAAGACCCAATGTCTTTGCACACAGACAGGATAAAGCCTCTAATTGGCATTAGGTGGCATTACTTTTTTTCTTGTCAACTTCTGCAGAAAGTACCAAACACTATCCCAACAAGCAAAGACAGCAATTGTATGTTTCCAATATAACCTTTTAAAACCTTTGCAGCATTTGCAATGAAATGTTATTATTGGGTAGCTGCTTAATGCCTTAATGGCAAAATCATACATAATCTTGTTGGGGAAACATACTGTACAAATGTATAGCTGATAACTGAAGAATCAATTCAAGGTAATTTTAGGCCTATCAACTTCAAAGAAAAATAAGGGGAAGGGAGAGGTCAATTCTCATCAATAGTGAGTTATTTCAATTGACAGCTGTTCCAATAACAAAATTATGCAGTATTAATAATGCTTTCATCGGTGACCATACAAAAATTACTTTGATAGGCATAATTTTTAATATAAGCTTCGTACCAAAGTAATTCTGCCACTGACAGCACAAGTGTTCATAATTTAGCCACCCCCACCACCTTTACAGTTGCTCTAGCTTTTGTTCAGGTTACCCTCCTGAAGATACCCCATCTCCTCAAGTTAGCCAAACTACTACTTAACGTTTCCTTAAAAAACAAGCACATTTGGTTATTTGAAAGATTCTACCTTTCAAGTAACATCAGGCTGCTGGGAATATAAACATAGCCAAAGATACAATAAAAATACATTTCTGCAGCCTTTAGTAGTGAATTGATCTTAAAATTAATATTACAGCAGTGTTTTCCCTTGGACAGTATTAGAAAGTTAATCAATTTGATTTGTGGGCTGAAGCAAAATCAATATTTACTCAGGGGGTTTTCTTTCAATTATTTTTACGCTCACTTCTCAACATAATAAATTAATCCCTATATCTGACAGAAGGTCTAATTCTCATTTGCCATGGCACAGTTCTAGCTCCTTCAGGGCCAGCTTATACCCAAGGGAAAGAAAAATTATCCACTGTGAAGGGAGAAAGGAGCGAAAAAGGTCCCTGGTCTTGTATAAAGGCACAAAGAAAACACAAGATAGGTTAAATATTAACCCCACCTGAATGTTGCTATCAAGCTGGCATGATCTGAAGGGGACATTCCCCACTGGCCCCTTAACAAACATTTTTTTTTCTATTTTACTATCATACCACATATTTTTGTTTCACATCTCCAATTGTAGTAAACTGTTCTTTTGCACTGAGTCCAGTGAATGTGCCAAAGATCTAACATTTCTGTAGGTCAAACAAATGCCACCAAGTATTTAAAAATAATTAAAATGCATAGCATGGTTTTAGTGCTTTCTGCACAGGCATGAATCTTCACTCACACTTTGGGATAATTCATAAGGAACTTGCTATCCACATTTTCCACTTACTTCCATTTCACTAGTGGCAGAACAAAACAGATTAGCTAAAAAGCATGAGGAAATTTGGTTTTTGTAACGACTGGAGCTCATTAGGGCTAAGGCTGCAAGAGAAAGCATCTCTTCAATTATCTACTAAGGCATTAAAGTTTCCATTTGCTGATCAACCAAAGATAGAATTCAGACTGGTGAACAGCAACGTGAACTCGGAGATCTCTCAGTAGAATACTTTACAGCATCTTCTGAAGACCATGGATGTTAGTATTCTGCTAGCACACCAGTTGCAGATGCTTTTAGATAGGAATAGCTCATGGAGAGATCTTGTCAACTTTGATTAAACTGTCGAGTTCATTGTGCTATTTCTTATAACAGAAATTTCTTATTCTTACTGGAACAGAGCAAGCCATTTCTTGCTCTCTTTCATGAGATAATTAAAATGCAGTTAGTTAGATCAGCTTTCACAAATATTTCTCAAAAAGCTTTCCTTTTTGTCATGCAGAAAGAGGCGAGAACAGCAAACCAGATCAGCTGTTGTCATGGTAACATCATGCCCCAGCAGGTGAACAGCTCAGTCCTGTGGCACTAAAAAAGGATGAAATGTGCTGAACCTAAGCATAACATCAACTCCAGCTCAACAAGCTCAGTGGTTTTGTGTAGACTTGCATATTTTTAAGCAACACATTTAGAGACGCAAATGTTAACAAACCCGTGTGAACTCTGGTGACACTAGTAATTATTCAATTGTCTCAGAGTAATTTTATTAGGCAGAAACCCATATGGATATGTTGCATAATTTTGGAAATATCTATGCAAAATTTAACAATTTTTAAAAAAAATATAAACAACTTGGAAACAGAAGGTAATTTTTCATTTCAAGGCAGATAAAAATATGCTGAATAATTTTAAGGGTTAGATGCTAGAAGCATCATGCAAGAACAACTCTTCATGCTCTAAAAGTTCTTTTTTCAGAACAGATAATAGCACAGCCTTCAGGTAAAACTGTACAATCAATTTTTCCATCATTTGTTAAGCTAAGATGGTATATATAAACACCAAATTTGAGTTAGTATTATGGGCCACTGCTTTCCCTGCATGATTTTTTTTAACAAAAGCTGTACAAAACTCTATGTTGGTCCTTTTATAGTCAAACCAAACCTCCACACCTTCAAAACCTACCTCAAAACACTTCACTCCCATTTACAGAGATCACAAAGCTTCGTTTTCCTGCCTTGGGGAGAACAAACACACAGGTAAGCCATGACCCTTCGACATCTGCAGGACTCTCAAACAAAGGGAAATCACCATGTATCCCATTCTCTTAATCAAAGCTGCTTTCAAACCATTTTAGAATCAAGTTTAATTAATATATAATTCTGGAAGCAAGAAATCCTCTGCACATGGAAAAAGGAACAGTGGCTGCTTGAAGACACTTCGCAGCTTGGAGTTACAAAAATAGTATTAGGAAAGGCTATTTGTCAGAGTGCAAATGAAGAGCATGGGAGCAGTATCTCCACAAGATTCGTACTTCTACGTATGTTGAGTTTGGATTCCCCTGCTGGTTGTAGACATCCCTGACAAGCTGGGGAAGTCACCAGCAAGGAACACTTCGCAAATGTGGTCCTGGATGATTTGACCGGCACCGAACAGCAATATAAAAGCAGAGTCAGAGACAGATACTAAGACACAAAATTCCTCCTGTGTATCACACCCTACACAAACACACAAGCCTTTAAGCACTACCACTATTTTGCTGTCGCAAATCTGCTCTAGATCTCTGTAGTTTATAAGAACAATTTTCCAGGCATTTTTGAGGAGAGCAGAACACAGACAAAATACTTTGTGTTAACATAAGAAACAACACAAAGTCTAAACAATGTATTTGCCATTTTTCTTTCCTTTTTCTTCTCTTTTCTAAAACTAATTAATGCTGCCAGGAAGATACTGATACACTGTTCCGCTTAGTGTAAAATAAAAACGAAATCATCAAGGCCCTAATTCAGACAAGAAACTAACACCTTAAGAGCAGTGGAATATTGAAGCACTTTATCTGAACCCCCTAGTATTTTCCCCTTCATTAAACTCTGACACAAATCCCAACAAGACTCCTGACTGCTTTCGACAGTGGAGAAAATCATCAGCTAGAAATCTGCGTTAAAGTTGCAACCGGACTTACTACTTTGCTATTTCCAAGTCTTAGCAAACAAATTATTTGGCATCTCCAATTAATCTCAAAATTTGCTTCACCATGACTAATTAGGTGTATCTCACCCTCAGTTTTAAACCATTAATTATTTCATTACCTAGCATTACATTTAATAGCAATGAAACATATTTCACCCCCACTTACTCAGAAAGCAGTCCTGTATACATGCAACTGCATCCATCTTCCCTCCTTAATGACACAGGCAAGCAGAAAGAGTCAGAGTCTCTTTCTGCTCATTCAGGCTGTACCACATCATACCCTTAATTAAAATCAATCTTCCTTGCTAGCCGCAGCTGACCTTTTAGCCACTGCCTAGAAAAAACATCACTCCCCTGGGGGCTGTTCAAGGGGAGGGTCTTCTTGCGCCTGACACCTCTCAGCCACCAGATGAGATGAGCAAAAGCACGTTAAAACAGTTAATTCAGTAAGGTATGATTACTATTATTTATACAAGGAAGGCTGGCAAGCCACACTCAGCTTCTCGCTTTCTTAAGTGCATGGGGCAGGGAAGCTTTTTGTGACACATCAGTAAATATTTACAGTTTGGTTTATTCTCTAAGTCAATTATTAACTGCTTGAGGCTGAACAGGAGGATTCTGCAAGCTTTCACTAAGTTTCTATATTCAGCTTGTTATTACTATATCCCTGAACTAGACCAGACATTCTGGGACTTAAGGCATCTGTATTATTTAAATAACCAAAGTTTATTCACAGTTGTTTCCAAGATAAAACCATGACACATTGTGGAAGCACAGGGTTATTTTTTTGCTGCATGCTCATTTATTGAGATGTTTAAAATAGTTAGAGACTGCAAAAGGATTTTGGCTTATGCCACTCAATCTGAACACTAGGAAATCCAAATTCTCTTTGCCCGTAAAACCTTTTCAATATAAGCATGCATTACTCCTATTCCAAATATAACTTTTAAAATCTTTCTTGATGCCACTTCATATAAAATTCCAATTATTTTCTGTCCCCCTTAGAAACATGTACAGTCTTTGCTATTGTGAACTGTACCTTTGCTGGTATTTAATCAGAGTTTTATATTTAAAATACAAACAACCTGAGAGCAGCCCAGAAGTCTGAAGACCATCAGGGCAAGCAACCAGCAAGAGTCTAATTAGAGCACAGAATTCATCTTTGGTGTAAAATACCAGTTGATTAGCAAGTAATCGTGAGAGAAATAGAAAGGAGAGGAAGAATAACGCAAAATATTTCTGATTTGTGAACTGAAAATAAATCATGACTCAAATGATATATAAAGGGGAAAAAAACCTCCAACTCTGGAGAATGAAAATAACCCTGCTCAAGGAAATCTCTGAAAATGGTGGGACAATATAAAGGATTGCTGCTGCTACTACTGGAATATAGTATTCCACTTTAGTACATTAAGTGTTGAAAATTTCTCATGCTGAATTAAAGATCAAAAAGAAAATAATTCCAGTGCTAATACTATTTAGCTTTAGGCCTCGTCGTATTTAATTTTTTCAGCTCATATAAATCAATTGTTGTGGCAGCTACACATTTAAAGCCGGGTGGAAGTTCTCAGGAAAGGCTTTGGGGATAGGCAAAAAAAAGAAAGATACTGAAAAACACCAGTTACAGAGAATATATTACTTGCTACTTGTATATATTTCATATTGCTATCAAAACAATGTACAAAAATTGATCTTATACTTACACATTTAAAAACTTACTTCTAAATGAATTACGACTTTAATCTCCCAGAAGTCTAACTGAAAGATAGTGCCAACTAGTATATGCTAACAAATGCTGCCCAGTAGCTTCTGGGCTTCCGTTCGTGACAGAAACTAAAATGCATTTAATGGTAACATTCTTCACCCCTGCATTTGAATGGCTCTTTGTCTGAACAGTACTTAAATTCAGCTTTGGTCTCGAAACCTCAAAATGACAGTGTTATTTCAGGAGACTTCACCAACATCGACCAACAGAGCAAACAAAGTTTAATTGCTCATAATTTAAAAAAAAAAAATTTAAATTGTAAATAGCTGATGATGTAAATAACATCTCTCTGGTCTGAGCCACTGAGGAGCTTTTAAAATAATTCAAAGACTCTACAGTCTGGACCAAAAGGCTGTTATCCAAGTTTAAGTTTTAAGCAAGTAAAAGGACAGTTTGAGAGACAGATTAATGAAATCATTACTCTGTTTAATAGAGAATATGATTTGGTATAAACCCTAATGTGTTAAGATTGACATCAATACCTGAAACAGCAAGATCAACTCATTGTACTGTCTACTTCACCAATTTTCTTCTTTTTCCATTCACATACAGAGGGAAAAGCTCATTTTAAAAAACACACCTACAGTAACACAGACCACCCTAAAACCTGAAAGAGAATGAGATCAGTGTAAATTCTGTGAAGATGTAGACTAGTTGCAGTTTCATTTCACCTGAATTTATATTCACTTCAGTTTCAGATCCTCACTTGCTGTGCATTATAGGTGCAACTGAGGAAAATAATGAACAGAAATAACTTATCTCTGTTTATTAAATATTTGTTTGCCATGTTTCTTAAAACTATGAAAATTATGTTTTCTCCTGAATCATCAACTGAAAAAAAGAGAATCTATTACATTTGATTAAGATAAGCCCCATGTTTCATCTTTGTATAGCAACTTCCTAAGCCATACACAAATAACATCAGCATGATTTCTGCTCTCTCAATTCATCAATTAAAACCAAACCTACTGCTGAAAATCTATTCATGAAGTAAGAAATGGATCTCTCACAAGGAAATTATAATTCTCTACGGAACACATAACATTTGAAAACTACACAAAGTTTCCAGCATTTCAGACACTTGAGACCAGATACTGTCAACTGTATTTCTACCTATTATGAATTTCATTAACACATATTTTTATTCGTATTAAAGTAATTTTCAATTATTGCTTTTTTTCCCCAATGTATTTATTTGTAACAAGGAATGCTGAAAGATCTTCAGTCCTCAAGCAAACTAATTAGTTCTAATAAAGCGAAAAGAAATTAGTTCTGGTTAAATATTAACCGATAACAAAGTTAAGTGATGCTTCTGAATTGCAATGGTCTAAATTTCAAAACAGAAGGTTAATCAAATGGGATGTTCAATTTATCGCCCATTATGAATGAAGATTTTGAAATGAAGCAGCATTTCTAGGCACATGAAGAAATGAAAAAGACAGTGAGAGTGTATGTGCTCATATGATGGCTATCAGGAAACCTCAGGAAAAATACAGGCTGACCACAAGATAGCAGGGAATATTCAAAAGAATATAGCTTAGCTGCATTTCTGACCATATTAATTCAAAAGTATCAATTATATTAGCTGAAGATGAACTCTGCCTCTGTGCTTCCAAGGGACATTGCATGGCATCTCACCTGTCACTGTAACACAGAAGCAAACGAGGCTAGCTACCCTCTGCATTTTTAAATAGACTGTGATAACAGTTAGGCATGCATGTTAAATGTCATAGTGCAGGGATGTCAAATGCAAATGATGCCAAGCCTTTTCTCTTCTTGAGATCTAGATGAAATCTCATCACACTGATTTATTAAGGTTTAAATGAAGTTGAGCGTCACTGAAGTCCCTCTGATATCAGCAAAGTGAAGAATGAAACTGAAAATTAAAGATAGCTTCAGATGGCTGCACATTTATTAAGTTTATTAAAACATAGACTTCTTATCACTGATTCTTTTTCCCACCTATCTACTGAAGAATAACACCTGCCTGCAAAAAAGTGATTACCAGAGATCACTGAGGTACCAGGGATCAGATCTCTTGAGAGATCTTCCTGCTCCAGCGACAACCAAAATACGTGTCATTCCAGTAGGCGTAAGAGCACATAAAACACTAATATTTCTCCTAAATTTTCTAAAGCAGAATATTTAGCTCTGGAACTGCTATTTAAAGTGTTGCCATTGCCTTTAGCACTAAACTAACTTCTATTTTCACAAAAATATTTTGACAGCAATGTACATCTGCGAGATCCTACATGCGTGAGGAGGCTGCCTTTTGGTGAAGTATCGTTTCAGCATTAATGAGCATTTTAAAATGGAGGAACTGTGAAAGTGGATGTAAATATGTGAAAATCATGGGCTTACCCTTATGATCTACTGAAGGAAAAGCAGTAGCTAAACATGCTGGTTTTGATCAAATGTTTTATTTCATCATGCATATTCAGTTTTGATTTAGTGCTCCAATCTTCATAAGTAAACTACTAATTTCAGCTCTGCACTCTCAGAGGCTCTCATGAAC